>NW_020897811.1:1315585-1347078 GCF_003984885.1 Neopelma chrysocephalum | reverse complement strand
TGCTCAAAAGCTTTCCAGCCTTGCTAAATTAGTACGAACACTGTTTTAAAGGTGGGTATTTAGGTGGGGATCATTCAGCACCAAAGAGTCCACTGAACCTCAGTAGGCAAAACCAACAGGGAGCTTTAGGTTGTTTCTCACTTATGTTAGTTTCTACTTACTGAAAAAAATTAAATCAGGTCTTTACAGGTTGGCACATCAGGGTTTTGCCCTAATTAGCACAAGAACAGTTGTAATTACTATAAAGTTACTGTACATTTATGCATCAGAAGTCAAAGGACTCTTTATTGATAAAAAAATTAATTCCCAATTAACTCTTACTATCTGTTTTCATCTCTGCTAGAGCACACCTACTTTCCTTGCAATGACAAGCTAAATAAACTACATTCCAAAGAAGCTCACCAGAAACATTCAAACACAGCCTTTCTTTCCTAAAGAATCCAACCCATTCATTTCACAAATGAGTGGGAATGATCACACACCCTACAGTGACTTCTTGTTATCTTACTCTGCTGACTAGATCTTACATTTACATCAGTTCACCATTAACTGAATTGTAAGGATCACCTGATGCAACTTAGCCAAGCTTGATTTTTGCAAACACCTTCAGATGTTTACAAGTAATTCAAATAGAAAACCTAGCAATTCCCACTCTGATCTGGCATTTAAAATATTACTCAAACATTTAACACAGAAGGTTTGTTACTCCACTAAAAAAAAAACAAACAACAAACCCAAACCAGGGTTTCTACATTGAAGATGAAACTCTGCAGTGCAGTTTCAGTCCTACCTCTACGACACCAAGAAATTCTTAACTAACATGGCCTTGAAGGGGCAAAATGCTCCCTATTTACATGGCCACAACTCCCAAGATGTAAATACTAGCCATAAAACAAACAAACCAACCTACTGAGGGAGGGAGTCCTGTCCCTTACATTAAGGAATTGCACCCAAGAGGCAGCTTTCTCCCAGAGGAACGAAGAAGACTCTCCCTGGCAGGACCAGTCATTCCTTACACTACAACCACGAGGTTGGTTATTCCCTAAGGGACCTGCAGAGACCCCAGGTCTCCAACAGTGAAACGGGAACCAAACAACCCTCCATTCCCACCCACAACCAGTGCTGGGGAGTCATGCACTCTGGAGGTGGCCATGCAGCTCCCTCAGACTCTCCTCACCCGTGGAAAAGCCTGGAAAAGAGAAGTGTGATGCTTCCCTTCACTCCAAATGAACTGTCTTGCCTTGTTTTAAAAGGGGCGCTAGAAACCCCCAGCAGAAAGAAACAAGGAATACCACTGGCAGCCTTGCCACAGCCTGGCACGGCATCCCATCCCATCCCAGCATTCCAGGGCAGAGCAGCCAGCTGGGAAGAAGGAATGCAATGTCTCTGGCACCACGTGGTGGAGCCCCACGCCTTCCTCTAGGATTCAACGAGCAAAAGTTTACATCTCACCTGGATATCCTGCAGAATCATTGCTCTCGGGGCTCTGGAATATAGAAAAGATGGACTCCATTGTTGGCTCCATCTGGAAGAGGAGAGGAGACGTGGAGTGTGAAACCTTTTCCAGGCAGATGGGAGAAGAGGGAAGGGGCAGACACCTTTTCAACACATTCTGGCAGTGCCCAGCCTCAAAGGGGCAAACCAGAACATGGGAATCTCTGGGCAGAGAGGGAGGGGAGCCCTCGGGAAAGACCTGGACTTTGGTGAGCTGCAAACTTAATCCAGAGACCAGTGTGATTAAAAGCACCTTTTTCCACCTTCAGTGTCCCTGAGAAACACCAACCAATCCCAAATCCCACTCACCTCTCAGCCTCCACACCACCCCGCCACCCTTTATCTGCCGGGAGCGGCTCCTTCCCGCCGGGGCCGCTCCGCCCCCTCCCCATCCCAGGGGGCTCCGGGACCCGCTCCCGGCGGTGCCGGCCCATCCCTGCCCTCCCACCGGGGCTGTTCCAGGGGCTTGGCCTTGGCTCTCGCCGGGCCTGCTGCTGGTTCTGCCTAGTGCCGGCGGCTCTTCCCGGCAATCCCAGCGCTCCCGCCCGGCCCGCGGGGAACGGGAGCACCTGGCGCTCCTCGGGATCGCCCTTCGGCACCGACACCGCCTGGGAATACGGCGGGAGCTTTTCCTTGGCTGCTCCGCGTGGTGCCCTCCCGTGACTTCGTGGCTCCATCCCCGCGGCTCTGTCCACGTTCCTCGCTGGGTTCACCCGCACGGAGCGAATACGGAGCTCCGTGTCCCTGTTGGGGACGGACAGTGTTCTCCTGCAGAGGTGCTGGGTTGTCTCCACGGGCTTTCGTGCCTGCTGGGTGCAGCTTGGCAAGTGGAATCACAGAATGGGTCAGGCTGGAAGGGACCACGGTGGGTAATCTCGTCCCACCTCCCTGCTCCAGCAGGGTCATCCCAGAGCACATGGCACAGGATTGTGTCCAGATGGTTCTGGAATATCTCCAGTGAGGGAGACTCCACACCCTCTCTGGGCAATCTGTTCAGTGCTCGGTCACTGCACAGCAAAGAAGTTCTTCCTCAGCTGGAACTTCCTGGGCATCAGTTCCTGCCCGTGGCCTCTTGTGCCATTGCTGGGCACCCCCGAGCAGAGCCTGGTCCATCCTCTGCCCCCTCCCTGCAGACACTGACACACATGGATGAGGTCCCCTCTCAGTGTCTCCTCTGGAGGCTGAACAGCCCCAGCTCCCTCAGCCTTTCCTCCTCAGGGAGATGCTCCAGTCCCTGCATCATCTCTGCAGCCTCCGCTGGACCCACTCCAGGAGCTCCATGTCTCCATGTGTAAGGAAGGACAGCAAAGAGGAAGACCTGCCCTGTGGCAACAGAGAGAGAACATGCAGCAGCCACTGCTGCAGTGACAGGACCTGAAGCTCAAGAGCACCTTGGACATAGTGGTCATCCTTTCACATGGAGTTTCAGGAACTACCACCCAGCAGTTCCTCTCCCAAGCCATTGGGCTCCCTGGGTGGCTGCAGGAGCTATGGGTGCGATTCAACAGTTTACAAAATCATGACACTGCAAATTTATGTGGGTTAAATAAATAATTAAAGTCATGTTAATTTACAGAACTCCTTGTGTGTATATGTAGTGTATCCTTGCTAACAAAAAAAAGAGTTATTTCATGAAAAGATTATTCTTATTTTAAGCTTTCTGAATCTTCAGCAAACAATGAGAATCAATCTCTCCTTCAGAGAGGAAAGCCCTTTAAAGGTATGCCTACTAAATATGATTAACATTGCTTACTTAATTCAAATTTGCTCACTTGGTGATTTAGACTATGATTAAAATTCTTATAAATTATTTTGGTATTAATTAAACTACTGTTAATTATTCACAACAAGCCATCTCCCACCCTTTTATTGCTGTTATCCTGATGACGCTCACCTCTGTGAGTATTATATTTCAAAGATTTAGCGATGCATCCCTGGCCATCTTCCCAGCTTTTCCTTACCCAGGGAGTGACTGGATTCATTTCCATTTCCTCCAGCCATGCCAGTCCGTGGAAGTATGTATTCTGAGCAACAGAAATAACACATTCCCAAAGAACTACAGGTCCTTTTTTGTTTTTCATATGCATTCCCTTTGTGCCTCCACCCTCTGTGAGGTCAAGGTTGTCCTGTCCTAGGATCAGCATCTTCTTTTGCATTCGCATGTAAATATTAACCTAATCTTTCTCTCTCTGTACTCCTTACAGCTGCCTTACTGACAATTTTATGCCAGGTTCCCTACCTGTGATTATTTCCCAGGTCTCCAGATAGCAGAGAACAGGCTGAACACAATTGCTACCACATTTTTCCCATTTACCACTTGCTCCTTAAGATTTATTTTCGAAGATTTTAAGCTGAGCTTTCTCACAGCCCCTATGAAGGACTTCAGCAAAGGCTTTCTCCTCCTCCAGCTGACTATACCGGGAATGCTGTGGGTATGGAGTTCAGTGGTCCTTCCTCTTGTTTTTCCATCTCGTGGGACACATCTTCCTAATTTGCAGAACTTAATTTCTCTCCTGCAATGGCTAATTGTCCGAGGTCAACACTTACCTCAATGAAGCAGCATTTGGGTAAATGTTCTGACAGAGCCATTTAAAAAGGGCTGGGAATAAATCAGAAAAAAATTCTGCATGGATGGTGGGGACAACAGAACTGTTTTCCCACCATATCAGGTCAGACAGAAAAGTTTGAAGTTTGTTCAGGGACCCCAAAGCACAAAAGAGACTTTTGTTTCTTCGGCTTTGAATAACTGTGAAAAACATAAGCATTCAGCTTTGATTATTTAAAAATTATAGTCAATTTTTAATGAATATTCAGGCCAGGATTTAAGCATACAGAGACAAGTGCCAGTTCAGGTTCAGCAAACCTTTTTATCCCAAGCTAAAAATAGGTGTGTCCAATTCTCTTGGTTGACTCAGTACTTTCAAATGATGTGACTCAGCTGTATGAAAGTCTCATGAAAGTTTATGTTTCTTTCTTACCTTTTGGTAAGTCCAAATTTTTAATATTTTATTTTTTTTTTTTTGCCATGCGCTCTGAGTTTCATCAAAAGAGCCACCATTCCTCATTTATAGAGCAGTTTGGGAACATGTCAGGTGTTGAAGTTTGGGGATTGCAGAATGGTTTGGGTTGGAGGGGACCTTCAAAGATCATCTAGTCCTGCCAGAGACAGTGACACCTTCCACTACTACGTGACCAGTGTTGGAATGGCACCTGGTCAGCCACCTGCTCCAGCCTCTCCTTGTTCCTTCCCAGTCCTGAATGGGGCATGGCACAGGGCAGGGCCCAAACCCTGGGGCAGTAGGGACAGAGGGATCTGGACAGGCTGGATTAATGGCCTGAGGCCAGTGGTATGAGGTTCAACAAGGCCAAGTGTTGGGTCCTGCACTTCAGCCACAACAACCTCCTGCAGCTCCAGGCTGGGGAAGAGGGGCTGGAAAGTGCCCATCGGGAAAGGCCCTGGAGTGCTGGTGACAGTGGCTGGATATGAGCCCAGGTGTGCCCAGGGGGGCAAGAGGCCAGTGGCACCTGGCTTGGATCAGCAATAGTGTGGCAGCAGGACCAGGGCAGGGATTGTCCCCCCCTGTGCTGGGCACTGGTGAGGCCACACCTCAAATCCTGTGTCCAGTTCTGGGCCCCTCACTGCTGGAAGGAAATCGAGCGGCTGGAAGTGTCCAGAGAAGGGAACAGAGCTGGGGAAGGGTCTGGAGCACAGGTCTGATGAGGAGCTGGTCAGAGAGCTGGGGGTGTTTAGCCTGGAAAGGAGGCTCAGGGGAGACCCTATCCCCCTCTAAAACTACCTGAAAGGAGGTCGTAGCCAGGTGGGGGTCGGGCACTTCTCCCAGGCAGCCACAGACAGGACGAGAGGAAAGGGCTTCAAGTCGCGCCAGGGGAGGTTCAGGTTGGACATCAGGAAGAATTCACAGAAAGGGTGGTCAGGCATTGGAAGGGGCTGCCCTGGGAGGTGGTGGAGTCACTGGCTGACAAGCTGGGGACCGGTTACAGGTTGCACTCGCTGATCTCAGAGGTCTTTTCCAACCTGACTGATTCCGTGGTTCCATGACCGTAACTCTGTGACAGCGCCCCGGGCAGGACCGGGGTCGGAAGGGTTACACCGGGAGCCGCGGGAAGCGCCGGCGGGGCGGGACCGCCTCCCCCTCCCCGCTCCCGGAGCCCCCCAGTCGGGTTTAGCCCAGCCCGGACCAGCTGGGTCCCAACCCGGCCCGGCCCAGCCCAGCTTTCCCGGGCTGTGCGGTCCCGCCGGGCCGGGGCCGGGATGCGTAGCGGGTTTCCCGATGGAGAGGGCGGGTCGGGAGGGCCGGCCGGGAGTGCGCCGCTCCCGCCCCGTCTCCTCCTGCCCGGCCCGGCCCCTCGGGAGCGTGTGGGTGACACTGAGGGAGGATGGAGCCGGACCCGACACCGCCTCCGGTGCCCTGGAGCCGGGATGGGGCCAGGTGGGAGGACGCGGCACCTGGCGGGGCCGTGGAGAGGAGCGGGAGCGGGCCCTGAGTGAACGTGTCGGTGTGTCTGGAGCATCCTTGTGTCCCGGCAGGTGATGGGAGCATGAGTGACAGTGAGGGGGATTTCCAGCGGAATGGGCTGGAGGCAGCCCAGCCCTGTGGGGACTTTTTCAAGAGGGCAGCTTCTCCTCCGGGGTGTGACGGGGACGTGTCCCTTTTCCCAGACACCGGGATATGGAGAAGGCTTCTCGCCGCGGTTTCCGGCCGAGGCGCAAGGATGCTCCAAGCTGCTCATCCACCGGCGTGTCCACACCGGGGAGAAGCCCTACAAGTGTGCCGAGTGTGGGACTGGCTTCGGTGACAACTCCACCCTCATTCGTCATCGTCGGACCCACACTGGGGAGAAACCCTTCCAGTGCTCCCACTGTGGCAAGAGCTTCACTCGCCACTACTACCTACTGTCCCACCAGCAGGGGCACGCGTGGTAGGCAGCATCCCTAGGTGTGCTCTGGGTGTCATCCAAGGTCATCCTGGTCCAGGCCTGTCCAAAACGTGCCTGAGGTACAAGGGGGTGGACAAGGGTGTCACTACACCAGGTACAGATGGACAAAGTGATGCCTTTGGCCCACGTTGCCCTTTTCAGTCACCTCCTCCCAGCGCACCCCAGGCATGGACAGAAAGAGTGCAGTGGTTGCAGTGGGTAGTTCTGCATCCCAAGGCCGCATCCTCCTCTTTCCCTGGTACTGGAATCAGATGCCACCTGCCACGTGGCCAAGGTGCAGATGTTTTGTCACACCTCTGGGTGTCTGCCCCTTCACACCAGCTCTCAGAGCGTTTATTTTCCTTCCTACGTGCTTTGTGAAGTGCTGTGTGTACTTAGCAGTGCTCTATAAATGAAAAGGGTTGACGTGCATTTATTTCTAAGGTCTTTGTTAACTTATTCTAAACTATGCCAAATCACAGTGGCCTTAGGGTTCCCAGCTGTTCACTAGCAGCTAGGATTGGACTGCTCACCAGTGTAAGCACATTACTAGAGTTCCTTTCCACATCCATTGTTGGTTTTCCCTGTTCAGTGTCACTTGGCTGAAATAATTCATTTCCCCTGGCCTGGCTGCCCTTTACTGTTTGTGCTCATGTAGCTTGAGAGGAGAATCTGGGTACCAACCCTTCTTTTGCTACTGCAGAAGCTACAGGGTATGTTCCTCTTCTTCCAGGGATTTAATCACTTTGTGGGCACTGATAAGCCAAATTCAGAAGGTAGTGGGAGTGTGCAAAAAGGCAAGAACCAGAAGGCTCCCTCTCACAGCAGCCAGGCTTGCTGGCTTCTCTACCAGCCCTCTGCTCCCCCAGGGTCATAGTGGGAGGCTACTGGAAAATGCAAATTAGCTGCTGTAATTCCAGCAGACCATCCCTAGCACACCCCATCCCACACCTGTGGTCACCAGCTGGTGCCCAGATGCTCCCACCGGCTGTGGGAGCTGTGTAGAATGCTGCAAATTCCTGGTGTGCTTAAAAACTGCAGTGGGACTGTGGCACTTCAGAAATACCTAAGGTAGACAAATGGATGAATGATGTCTCTGAAATAAAATCTGTCACCCTGGTGTTCTTTGTTATCTCATCTCTCTCCTTCCCTCCTTCCCTCCCTTTTGTCTTTCCCTTCCCTTCCTTCCCCTCCTTTCCCTTCTCTCTGTCTCCCCAGAATGATCTCCCGGGCATCAATTTCTTGTCCCAAGAATCTGGAGTTTGAGGGATATTCTTAGAATTGGTCTTTATTTTCTGACATTTCTGCAAGAATCTGAAAAGCCAGAGGAGGGCACTCCTTGCTCACCGTTCCTTTATGAGAGAAAGTGGTTTGTCTTTTTTACTCTGCAGTGACAGACCATCCTGGTGGTACCTGAACCTGGTTCTAGCAGAGCTGCAGCTGTTCTGAGGGGATTATTTTCCCAGTTCTTCCACCTGAGTTATATGGGATCCAGTTTTCCAGTCCCCTGCTGAAAAAAATATATGTAACAGTGATCACTGAAATACAGCTTCTTTTACTCTAAAATTCTTCTTTGCTTCATTATTTGTGGCTGGGAAAACAGATTTCTTTTGATCTTGGGAAAGAGGTGTGTTTTTTCTGTGTTTAATAAATTTTAAGAAATATTTTACGTGTTATCTCTAACATATTTTTTGAGATACATCAAACAAACAAAAGTGTCCCTGCATGCACAGGAGACTCTTTTTTCTGGCTGTGCTTTCCCTTTACCCCGACAACACTGGTCTGACTAGCCAGAGACACAACAGGAGGAGCCCCCATCTTTGAAAAAAAAAGGAAATACAGGAAATTTCAGGAGACAGAGCAAAGGGAGGCCAGAAGAGGCATTGCTGGAGTACTTTGCTTTGCTGCTTACACTTTTGTGTCCCAGGCTCTGCAGGGCCTTTATCCTTTCCATGCCAAACCTGATGAAAGCATCTGTTGATTAAAGCAGGACATACCAGGTCAAGACATCCTCATGGATGCAAAGATGTGCAAACTCATGTGTTTCCTTGTTGCCAAGAGACTTGTCCAAACAGCCACAGGGCCAGGCTGTTCAAAATAACTCTGCCACCACAGCAAACCCTGTGGTGGACTTAGTTGGACTTACTTTGTTTTGCTTTCCAGAGCTCTTGCAATTGCTCTGCTGCTGGTCATGTGCTGCTTTGGGCAGTGCCTGCTGTGTCTTTCCCTCAAGCTGACCTTCCCCACAGCCTGCTGAGCTCTGCCTGGCCCTGGTTCAGGTGTTTGTGCCCTCCCATCTTTAAGCACAGAACCACAGAGGAGGCTTCTCTGTGTCACTCCCTGTTCTGTCAGAGTTTCCCCTCACAAAAGAGCAGCCTCGCTTTGCTTACCCCGAATCACCTCAAAGGATGCAGAACTCTGCCTTTACAGATGGCAGAGCTTTGGACAGGCCTATGTTATGTCCTTGGACTTTCCTTTTCCCAGCCTTAGCAGATCTTTCCTAATACAGGGGCTGAGAAGTTTCTTCCCACAGCTCTGCACGTGGTTGTTGTGCTTAAGAAGATGCTCTTTGCTGGTCAACTGCTTTCTTTTCTTGCCCGATTTCTTTAACAGCTGACCTTTGATTTCTCTCTGCCTTCAGGCAGGCAGAAATACCAAGCAAAACAGGAAAAACAGAGTTTACATTTAGTGTGCATTAGTAGAGAGATTGCAGGCATCTTCCCAGTTCATTGGACAGGTGATCAAACCTTTATGTGAACCTAGGGTCAAAAAGGAACCACAAGACGCTTTATTGAAAACAATTTTAACAATTATTACAAGAAGGGAAGCAGAAATGGGAATGCAGGGGGTAGGGGGTAGAACAGAACAATTCCCTCTGTGTCTAGATAGAGAATTAAAATCACTGAACACAAGTCCTCATATTCTTAGAGAGGTGAAAGAAGATGGAAAAACATTATGGTGTTTGTTCTGGACCCTTAAATCTAAGGAATTACCTGGCATGGTCAGGCCTGTTCTGAGCACAGGGCTTGGTGTGAAAGCATTCAAGGTTTGCCTTAGGGCAGCCACATCCTGCCTGAGCTTCAGGCCCTTGCTTTCATTCGGCAAACATGGGATGTAGCTTCTCATGTTAATGTGACTGTGGGTTTCACCTGCACCTTCCATCTCACTGTGTACCGAGCCACTGATGCATGTGGAGAAAAAGTGAATTCCTTTCTCATTAAGTTTAACCCGAGAAGATCCTGAAATTCCTCAGGCTCTGCGTCTCTTGATGCTTCACCTTCTTTGCCATCAGTGCTCAAGCCAGCCATTTCCCAGCAGGGGCATTCCTAGGGAGGGAAGCAGTGAAGTGCCAAGTCAGAAGTAGGAGGGGGAGAAAAAGGAAATGACTGGTGTTTAAAAATACTCAGCCCAGGAGGCATGAACCATGAACTGAAGAGAGATGCCAGAAGAAACCCAGACATGGCTTGGAATGCAAGAGAGTATGAATAATACAGATGCTTCCCTCCATGCCTGTGAGTGGGTGAAAATGATGTCACTGCTGCTGTGATCATGTAGGTCAATGCTGATGCATCACAGCCCTGGCAGTGCTTCTGTAGAGCAGAGAAGAAAAGGAATTCTTCTGGAATACATCCACAAATTGTTACTTCACTCTCTACCACAGAGCTATTGGATTCATGTCTGTGAAGAAGGACCTTCTATTCCCTTTCTTGGTGCTAGCACAGCCCCCATATCTGCAGAACTCTGCCAGCACTTGAAAATCATGGCAGCTTTCTCCCTAATCCAAAGAATAAAGAACATCCATCAGCTGAACAGTGCACGCTGCTGCTAACTTTTGTTCCAAAATCATCAGGTGAAGAGCTGCTAAGTAAAGCTTGTGTGAAGATGTTTTGTGCTGGCATCTGTGCACAGTGAGGTTTGCTCTCTTGTCCCTCATGAACATGGGCAAAGGATTCCTGCCTCCTCATTCCCAAGGGTCCCAAGGCTGAAGAGTTCCCATTCCCTGTCTTGAACAGGTGTCTCCGAGGCTGGGCTTTCATGACATCCAGCAGTTGCAAACAGCCCTTACTGACTTGTGGCAGCAGATTACATGGGATGGGTAAAGCTCCTGCCATCCCCAGCCACCCGCTGGGTTATTTTTAACTTGGATTGCTTCCCTGATCCAATACTCAGCACAGCTCCACAAACAGCAGGGTTGGCACAAGAGTGGGAAAACTGCAGTCCGGGGCGGGTGGTGTTGCCACCACTTCATCAAACAGCAGACTGAGGGGAGCAGCAGCAAGTTAAGAGAAAGTAGAACAAGGGCATTGAGGAGAAATTACCTTTTTTTGCTCATATTTCCAGAGGAGATCCAGCTTTTGAATCTTTTCCAAGCGCACATCACACAGGTGGAATCAGTGCCCGTCTCTTAAGTGCCTTTGAGGAGTGTACTGCTCTGCTCATCCCACTGAAGCTCTGGTTCCACCTGCTTTTCTTTCAGAAGCAGCACAAGTGTCCCTCATCCCCTCTTCCACGTGTCCCAGTGGTCACTTACCCCCCGTCCTCTGCCTGCTGTGGGTGCAACTCCAGCCTGAGGCAGATTGGGAAGTTTCAGGAGCTGAAGAGTAACAAGTTCTCCAGTCTACCCTTGGTTATTTTTAGCTGGGTCAGTTCCTGATCCAATCCACTGCAGAGACACACCAACAGCTGTGTCAGTGTGACAGGAGGAAAAGGAGGGAAGTGGAGGAGAGGCTTAGATGAGTTTAATCATCACCAGTACCAAATGGGAAAGCACAATCATGAGATATTGCTTTAAATGCCTGGCAGCTGTTGTTTAAACTTCTCTGCAGCCACCTCTCCTACTACTTATGCAAGAAACAAGGCCTAGGAAGCTTCACAAGGAAGGAAATGCTGTTGTGTCTGGTTTAGCTGCACCTTTCTGCAGGAATCAGGGGAAGCCGAACGCAGGGAGCCTGAACAAGTCTGCTGGCAGGTAAAGCAGCAAGGGTTCCTCACAGCTTGCCTACCTGTTGCAGCTTTGCCAGCCTGTACACTTAAAGGTCAAGTCCTGCAGAGATCAAAGTTTGCCAGGACAACAGCCAGGAGCAGCCAGAGGTGTGCAAAATGGGCTTAGAAAATGCTCTGGAGATGATGTGCTGGCCTTTTAAAGCAACACGTGGCTTGCTTTGAAATGCTAAGAATTGTGGCAGAAGAACCAAGGGGCACCTTCTCTGCTCTGCTAAACAGTGGTGTGGTCATGTTTGTGCCCTGGGATTCAGGGTAGCCCTGACTGCTTCAGCCTCTCTTTCATCCACACTTGCAGGTTGGGTAAACCAATAAAAGTCAAAACCAAATTGTAGCAGCTTGGCTTTGTCTCATGGGCTGCTGCTCTGGCATGGAAGTTTTCTTGGCACAAATGGTTTGATTTAACACAGATAGACTTTGATTTTCATTGTCTTCTTCCCTGAGCCTTTTGCTGCTGGGATGCTCCCTCCTACTTTCTCTTGTCCGGCCCCAGTGGTGTGTTCCACAGGCAGCACAAGGGAGGGGATGGGGAGTCAGGAGTGATTTCCTCCTGTGCCCTCAGGGACTCCTACCCTGGACTTGTCTTTGCCCTCTGTGGGAAAAGCATCTTGTCTTTGTGTTCAGAGTAGCAGGTCAAAACCAGCTGGTGCCTCCTCCAGCACCCAGAAGTGGGGGCTTTATTATGAGCAGGAAGGTCCTGTGTCTGCAAGGTCCTGTCCCTTGCAGCCTCTTGCCCCAGACAAAGAGCAGACAGCAGAGATTTCAGAATGTGGGTACACCTCAATCCAAAGCAGAAACTGAAATGACTGGAAGATGCTACTTCTGTGCTACTTAATGATAGACATAAAAAAAAAAAAGAGCTTAAATTCCAATTAATCACCCTCTGCTGACACATAATATAATGGTGAAATATCATGCCTGAGACACATGCTAAATACTGATCACTAACAAAAGACAGGTAGTAATTCTAATGCATAATTTAAAGGTGGAAAGTATAATTAACAATCTACAGATTTATTCAGAAGCAGCCAATCCGTTTGGTCAATTAAAATCACTTCCTGAGGTATATGACACACTCATTCCATAGGGTGCCCAAGCAAGTGCTGCTGTAGTCGAGGAATGGTGGGGACAATTATTAGATGAAGAATTTGCTCCATCCAAAGGCAGAAGTACAGAAAAGATTTATAGATTCATAGAATGGTCTGGGTTGGAAGGGACCCTAAAGATCATCTTGTTCCAACCCCCCTGCCATGGACAGGGACACCTTCCACTATCCCAGGTTGCTCAGAGCCACATCCAACCTGGCCTTGGACACTTCCAGGGATGGGGCAGCCACAGCTTCTCTGGGCAACCTGTGCCAGGGCCTCACCACCCTCACAGGGAAGAATTTCTTCCTAATATCCAATCTAAACCTCCTCTCTGTCCGTTTGAAGCCATTCCCCCTTGTCCTGTCACTCCAGGCCCTTGGAAATAGTCTCTCTCCATCTTCCTTGTGGGCTCCCTTCGGGTCCTGGAAGGCCACAATTAGGTCACCCCAAAGCTTCTCCTCCCCAGGCTGCACAATCCCAACTCTCTCAGCCTTTCCTCACAGCAGAGCTGCTCCATCCCTCTGATCATCTTGGTGTCCCTTCTCTGCACTTGCTCCAACAGCTCCATGTCCTTGCTGTGCTGGGCCCCAGAGCTGGAGGCAGCACTGCAGGGGGGGTCTCACCAGAGTGGAGTGGAAGGGAAGATCATGAGAAGATTATGAGGAATACTGGCATGTTATCCCTTTAGAAATGCAGCCTTGGGAGAGTGGTCTGGCACGAAGCACAGGAGTAGCTGAGAGTGCAAGAATGCTACTCTTTACCCGGGGAGTCGCTGCTGCAAGGTCTGGTTGGGCAGAACCAAAAGGGAAATGTCATATTGAAAGATCAGTCACAGATATTTTGTGGAAACCAAAGCAAAGACAAGCCAGAAAACTGGCAATTGTTTGAGGGCTGGACTGACTGCAGGCTCCAGTATGAAAGGCATCCAAGGCAACTGCCTGTTTTTTAGGTGATTTATTATGGATTTAGGAGGCATGAAATAGGTTTAAGAGGGAAAACACGAGGCATCTCTTTGTTTCAAATGGTGGTGTTTTTGGAGGTGAACTCTGTGGTGCAATCGCTCTGACAGCAGGCCAGTGCTTACCAAACCGCAACCAATCCTTCTGACTGCCGGGCAAAAAAGCACATTAACATCCATCCTTTGTCCCCTTTTCAACAGGGAACTACTTCTAACAGGGCAGTTAAACCTGCCATTGAGTGCCTGTAATGGGGAGGGCATTCAGCTGTGGCACGTGGGAGGGGTGTGTGCGGAAAGGGATGAAACGAGAAAAGAGAATCTCTTAAACTGCAGAATTTTTAAAAGAAAGAGGGCAAAGTGGTCCCCAAGAAGCCAAGCTGACTGACAAAGGTAAACCAGCCCAGAAGTACTTTCAGGCCAGAGGAAAGAAATTGAGCTGGAAACATTTCGGTGCTGTTAAAGCCACAGAGGAGGATCCCTTGGTTTGTTTACCTGCAGGAGAGGGCAGGCAGGCTGAGTCCTGCAGGTTCTCCCAGACAATGCACCGAGTCTAATAAAAGTCCCGTTTTGTTTTGTTTTAACCCTTGATTTATCTATCAATTGAGAAGAAAAATCTGAAAATTTGAAAAATCTTAAAATTAAGTCGATTTAAACAGAATCGTGACTGGGAGTCACACCTAAAACATACCTCACTGGCCAAAGGCTGTATTGGCTCTTCCAAGAAAAGAGAAAATTGGCTCATGCCAGAAATATGTGGCTGCCAGCCTTGTTCCTTGCCATGCAGTGCAGTGTTCTGCTCACTGTCTTTCCCAACAGCCTGTCATCTTCTAGCAGAGACTCTCCCATCAGCTGCAGCACCTATTTTCTCAGCCTAAGAGAAACTGCAGAGACACAGGACTTTTCTTGGAGATCACCAAGGATAAATGCATGACTTCCCACATTTGTATAAAGTCATTTAGAAATTACTTGTGAGTGAAGAGTTTTCCCTTCCTTGGGCAGGGTTTTTTGACTCACACAGGTATTTTGTGGCTTCTAAAGACTATGTACAGTCATTCTCTTGCTTTTCATGAGTGTTGTGGAATTACACGTGACCTAAGCTCTCACAGGGAATCATAAAATGGTCCCAAGAAATCAAAAAGCTGTGCAAATACTGGCTTTTTTTAATCTCAGAATTGCATCCAGGAATGACAAGCAGTTAAAAAAACTCCAAAACAACCCTGAAAAATTAAATAGAAAGGGAAGAAAACTGGCTAGAAGTTCTTTAGGAAAATAAGTTATTTAATTTAAATGGGATCCAATGTGAACTCTTTATAGTATTATATTCTGAGCTGAAGGACCGAGTCTCCATTCCTCTCCCACTACTTCTGCTCCTAGGATTGTTGAGTAGTTAACATTCACTAATAAATATTGTACAAGATTTAGATAAAGCAATGCTACCTAAACCAACTAATACATAAATAAATCAGGGGAAAAAATGCCTTTGCATATAAACTTCCATTTCAGCTGTAAATCTCACATTTTCCTTTGCAAAAAACCTGCATATAGCCTTTTTCTGAAAGCAAGAAACACTTTAGAACAAATATTTTAAATCCATTGTAAAGTTAATAGTAGAAGGAGTAAAATGAAAGTTCAGCTTTGTGTGTTTATTATTATTATTGTTATTATTATTAACACCTAAACACCTGATCTAAGACGTTGTTTTATCAAACTTAGAGGTCAGAGTTTAAATATTGATGATCCATTTCATGCTGTGTCTCATCCCACAATAATACACATATTTCATGGTTTGACTGCATTTGGCACAGCCAACTGAGAAAAATACAAAAGAAACTACTGTGAATTATCTATATCATTAAGACACAAAATTAAAAATAGAAAGAGTTCTTACCCCTGCCCTGCAGTATAAACCAAAAATATTGCACATAATACTACTGCAAAATCAGCTGCCACGAAACTTAGTTCAGAATTCTCCTTTCTCTTTCAAAGAATAGACTATTATATGGTTTTCTAATTACATGTTATGTATTAAAATAAAATACGTGTATTTCCATTGAGGCATTTACTTATCAATGAATAATTTTATTTAGGAAATTTTAAAAGCCTCTCAAATTGTTACACATACAGGTTTTCTAGGTAAGCAAGAAGAAGTGAAAGAAAAGGCGTAACCTCAAGGACATGTTTTGCCTGGAAGAGCTTCATAGCCCTGGATGAGGAACCTATCACAGGAACCCACCTCCTGCAGAGTCACTTGAAGTTGCACAACTCTGGTTCAGCTTAAATACCAACGACCTGCTTCACTCTTACAGTGAATTTCACTGTAAGTAATTGTAAAAAGCACATTTAATACCATGACTCAGTCGGCAAAATATCTGCTGCTCCTCCTGGCCAAGGCTTGCTGTGCCCCACAGCCACTTCCAGCAAAGGCTCCTGCCACTCACTTTTCCCAAAGATTAATGGCTGAACAGCCAAAGGGACCAAAGGGGATTTGTCATCAGTACCTGCAACAACGAAAGCACCCACAATTATATTGTGTTTTAAAATAGCACTCCACCCCCCCATAATAGAAGTCATCACAAATATACCCCAAACTTTCAACCTACAAGCCACTGATTTTTTTTGGGAGGGCATTCAAACAAGTACTGAGGGATCTATGAGAGGTCACAAAGAAAAACAAAGACTTATTAGTAGGGCCTACATGTAATAGAAATGTTCAAGGGGTCTGGAACTGAAAAAAACCCCACATTACAACCACTTTTATAGCTCTGAGGTCAAAAATCAAGAAAAATAAGATGACAGACCATGTTCTTATTAAATCTTTAATTCCTAGGAGTCCCAAGTGGTCAGCATTACATAAACTTTTATTAAAAATGAATGCCATTCCATGAATAACTTGCATGTGTTGTGGAAAATATTTATTAAAGGCAAATGCCATTCCATGAATAGCTTGGGTGCTGCTTACTTGGGTAATAACAGTGTGTTCATTTATTTTAAATGAAGTTCTGTCTTCTGCCCAATTAAATTAGTTTTATGCCTTAGTCTATCACCCTTTTCATAAGTCAAGTTTATAGACACATTTTATACAACATAGGGTTTAAAATACAGCTTTCATAAGAACACATATAAAAAAGGACACTGAATGCAGCTCAATAGTTGCTCTTAACAAAGGCTCAATGGGAGGGAAAAGCAAATAGAACAGAGAGAATAAAATGTCTGTGATGAAGAACCTCTAAACCTGGCCTAGGGCTGGGAGACAACCACACAGGGACATGAATTATTGCTCAGGTCTATGTCCTGCT
Organism: Neopelma chrysocephalum; assembly: GCF_003984885.1. Lineage (NCBI taxonomy): Eukaryota > Metazoa > Chordata > Aves > Passeriformes > Pipridae > Neopelma > Neopelma chrysocephalum. The sequence goes on along the minus strand of NW_020897811.1, from coordinate 1,330,303 downwards.
GAGTTAAACCACTTCCCACATTGCTCCTTCCATGATCCTACACTGATGGAATCAGCAAGAAGCAAGAAAAAGCAGGAAGACAGAGAAAGCAACACCAAACTCCTGGCACATATTGCAGGAGCAATGGCAGAGCACTCCTGCATACTTATTTCAAAATAGAAGGGGCTGCACGTGCTGCCCTGGTGCAGAAAGGGTCTCCAGGGAAAACTCAGACAACTGAAAAAAATCATCCTCAACTTTTGTAGACGGAGATCCTTACATTAGGGGATCATCCCTGGAGCCAGCTGCCATCTGCAAGTGTTTCTTGGCTATACTGAAGGGTTAAAGATGCAACTTTTAAAAGCTGGATCGTTGGGTGGAAGAAAAAAATTGTTTATCCCACCCCTTACCACTGTCCGTGCACAGCCTCTTCTCTGTCAAGCTCCTCTGCATGCAGGTTTGGAGCCTACAACAGGACAAACACACACACACATATAAAATCTGATATCCTATAATATCTCATATAACAATATGATATTGGATAGTGTACCCAATAAATTAATCTGCCTTTTTTTTTACATACAGTTAGTAAAACTACAGCTATGCATATACAAATTCCCTTTCCCTCTAACTGAACAAACAAGCTTTTTACAGAAACCACATCATCTGTGTTTCCTGACTGTGTTGTTTCAGATTCTGACTTGCTCACCTTTTTCGCCTCTGGGCTTCTGTCTTCTTTGGTCTTAGTACTTCATTGTTTCTATTCCACACATCCCTTCCAGAAGACAAACTGCAAAATCACAGGAGTGAAACTGCTGAATTTTTGAAACCACAGCTCTCAGAGAAAGGTGTATTATCAGCCCATCCTCATCTTGAGCGAAGATTAACTCTGTATTAAAAACAAAAATAATTTTAAAATATTTTAAGTAATAACAAACTGAGAATAAGCCATCAAACAAAATAAGAAAAGGCCCTTATTCAAATATTGAAGAAGCATTTCTAGGGCATGATTCACCTACTCCTAAGGTCGACACTAAAATAGGTTGGATGATTCACCACCTAAGAGTGTCCATTTCTCCCCAGAAGTTTCAAAATCAGAAGATAGTTCAGATACTCTATTTGATTTTTTTAAAAATATGTATTTTAAGATTTGGGGATTAATTTCATGATCTACTTTTGACAGGCTCATAAAGGGTTTTTTTTTCCTCTAGTTTCTTGAGGAAATAAGGCTTTTTTATCCCACTGTCAGCACCCCATTTGTCACAGAGTAACCAACTGGCTCATTTCAATCAAATTTAACAAGCACTTAGAGGAATCAGAGATGAGCAGGCTCCTATAGGCAGGGATCAGTGGCCAGGTACAGCAGAGAGCTCTCACTGGCATCCCCATGGGAGGATCAGCAGGGAGAGACTGCCCTTATCCATGTTGTTTGGCAGTTCATGGAATATCTTGTCCAGGCAGAAGGTCAAAATACTTGGTTTGGGGTCACTGAATCTGCTGGGAACACGGGAAGGACAAAAGGATGATTTACGGGGAAAGGGGTGGTGGGAAGAAAGTAAAATAAACAACTGCAGAATGTGTCAATTTTATAATAAAGTATTAATTGGAATATTGGTAATAACGAGCTTTCTATATACTGTTTGGGGTCTTTAGACTATAAGGATTTGATTTGGTAACACTGCATGTGACCAGGACTTCCACTGCTGTCCACTGAAGCAGCTGATACAAGGACTGTCAAGAGCCAGTTGTGGGGCTGGTTCACTCCAACTGAGCCTGGAAGCTGGTGCTCCTAAAATGAAGGACAGGACCTACACCTGTTTTTTTTGGTAGCCCTTCCTCTCTGGGAGATCCTGAAATGCTCACATCCCTCAGAAGATGGGGACCTCTGTCTCCTAAGAGAATCTCCAAAACACATTACCAGAAATGAATCAGAAATTAATTGTCTTCTCCTATGAGGAAAGGCTGAGAGAGTTGGGGTTGTTCAGCCTGAAGAAGAGAAGGGTCCAGGGAGACCTTATGTGGCCATTCAATATTAGAGGGGTCATACATAAAAGATGGAGAGAGACTATTTCCGATGGCTTGGAGTGACAAAGGGGAATGGATTTAAACTGACAGAGAGGAGGTTTAGATTGGATCTTAGGAAGAAATTCTTTCCTGTGAGGGTGGGGAGGCCCTGGCACAGGTTGCCCAGAGAAGCTGTGGCTGCCCCATCCCTGGGAGTGTCCAACTCTAGGTTGGATGGGGCTCTGAGCAACCTGGGATAGTGGGAAGTATTCCTGCCCATGGCAGGGGGGTTGGAACTGGATGATCTTTAAGGTCCCTTCAGACCCAAACCATTCTGTGATTTTATGATCCAAGAGCACCCGAGGAGAGAGCTGGTGACTTTCCTGAACCTGGGAATTCAGGACAAACCCCACAAGGCAAGGACACTGGTTTCCTGGCAGGGCTGGGAGGTGCGAGGAGCGAACTGCACATGCTGGTTCCTGTGCTCGGCAGGGCCTGGGGGCCTGGCATCCTGCTCCCAGCACCTGGCTCTGCAGGGCCCCCCCCTGTGCCCACGCAGCATCCCTGCTCAGCCCCAGCAGGAATCCTGGCCAGTCCCACTGCGGGAAGCCACTGGGAATGGGGAAGGGGGTGCCCAGGCTGGGCGGCGCCAGCACGTGGCCGGAGAGAAGCAAGAAACCACCCCTAGAAACCAGGCAGGGAACAGTAAACCTGGTCCAGGCAGGAGCACAGGCATGGGAGAACATCTGCAGGGATAAGAGGTTTGGAAAACAATCTCTGGGAAGAAGCGGGGGAAGTGGGTTTGTTGAGGCTACAGGAGGCTGGAAATAGGGCAGGACATGATAGTGCAGTTGCAGCACATGAGAGGTATTTGTGAAGAGAGGCAGCGATTACACTGCAGGAAGGACAACAATAGGATCTAATCAACTTAATTTCCAGGAAAGGAAAGAAGACAGGAGAAAAGAAAAAGGCTGGATGTTGCAAAAATGTTCTCTGAATAAGCCAGCACTGGAATAGATTATGTGGGAGGTTGTGAAACCCCCTGCACTAGAAGCTTGAGAAGTTAACCAGACATCTCTCAGTAGATGGACTGCCATGCTACCCCTCAGCCTTTGGAAAGAAAAAATCCATCTATCCTTTTAAAAAATAAAGGAAAAAGCACCCATGCATATCACACAGACCATTAAAGGCATAGGTGATAAGAATAAAAAGTTTAGCATTTGGATAACAAAAGTACTACAGTTTTACAAATCCTAATTTTACTACTACATTCAAATTCAAAATATCATTTGGATAGAAAACTTTGATCTTTCCTCTCAAAGAGTTGTTGAGCAGGTAAATGTTGCCTATTATTTCTGTCATAAAAGTCACCTCATTGCACCTCCTTCCTGCGACCAACCTTTCTTGTCTGTCATCTCCTGCTCCCATGTAGTGACCTGCAGAGAAGCACTGGCCTCTTCTGTGTTCTTTGGGGCACTTTTACTCCTGTTGAGATGCTTGTGGGCTGGGCCAGTCTCACAGCAAGGTCATACTGTCATCTCTTCACCATCTGATGTTATAGGGCCACAACATACCTTAGGCACTGGAAAAAAACATGCTGGTTCCTGTGCTCAGCAGGGCCTGGGGGCCTGGCATCTTTTGGTTCTCTTGGGATCCACTGCAGAGAACACCCCCAAGATATAGAGTATACTGTGGCATTCAGACCTTCCCAGTCCATCAGAAGTAATTAAGGCCATTAGGACATCTTAATGTAATGGAGTACCTTATGGACACAGAGTTAGGAAGGGGTTTTTTTTGAGATGTTGAATGGGTGTCTCTCGTCTAATCAGATGCTGAGCTCAGTCTAGGCTTCACCTCCAAATGGTCCCACAACCAGTAATGCCATCACACAGCTGGCTAGGGCTGTGTGCTGATGGGCAGCTTGCTGGAAGTCCCTGGACAATACCAGGGGCTGTTCCTCAGTCCATCTTATTGACTGGTTCAGAGTGATTTGGGTAGACACTTGGCTCATGCTTGTGAGCTCAGGCCCAGTGGTACTTAAAAACACAAGAAGCTCACATCTGCTAGGACAGAGGGGAAAAAGTCCCCTGGGAGATGGAAATTTTGGAGAGTGTGGTGCAGGTTGTACTGCAAGGCTTGACCCTCAAGACCAGCACAGGATCAGTGATGATGCTGAACCACAGCTCACAGGTCTCATCTGATCTGTGGGGAATCATTCAGGGGTCTCTGTGCCTTCTGGCTCCTCCAGGGCACATTGGCTTGGGCACTTCACCAGGGGCTTCCAGACCCAAACTGAAACAATCTAGGCATATTCCCACTTATAAACCCTTTGAGGATAACATGGGCCTTCCCAGAGCCAGTTCTGGTATCTCTGAACTTCAGGGACAGCATATCCATGAACTGGATAAGGTGCCTAGACACATAAAAGGTAGCTCATTTCATGAGCTCTCAAAGGGGATTGTTGAGTGTTCAAAGTCATGTACAAGATGTAATCTACTGAGGACATCACACCTTTGCAAAACAGCCTGGGGAGTACAACTTAACACTGTTTTATGATGAACAGACCAGCAGAAAGAGGCAAGCATAGTGGTCAAGGACTCTGGAACTGGTGACAGATGGAAAATGAGACCCCATGAACTCCAGGCTGCAAGCTCTTGACCCAAGAACCCTTAATTTGAAAAATCAGTTCATGGCTTTCACTCTCATAAATGCTGGTGGTTGGGGGAATGATCATATCTGTGGAATTTTTTCCTCCCTCTATTCCAGGTGATTATGACTTTGCCTGAGCTGAAAATAAGGAGACACATCATCTAAAAATTTGTATGAAATTGAACACACTTTGAACAGAGAGCCCAGATGGGAGAGAAACCCCTGAGGTGCTGTGACTGGGGAAAGGGTTTTGGTGGGAATTCTGACCTGACTCAGCATCAGCTGGTTCACACCAGAGAGAAGCCTGAGAGCTGGAGCCAGGATTCTTCTCTCACTCAGCATCAGTGAAACCACCTCAGGAAGAAATCAGCCCCTGAATGGAGCGTGGTCAGTGTGAGGCCTGCGAGGGAGGCAGAGATGGGATAAAGGCAGAGATATCCAGGCCACTGTTGGGAGTCTTGCAGGGAACATGAGGCACAACCCCAAACACTACAGAGAACAGTCTGACCATGCTGCAGAACAGGGGGTAACAGGGCGTGGATGTGAGTACCCTGCTGAGATGATGGGCCTGGAGAGATCATGTCAGTTTTTTGAGAATCACCAACGAGAATGGAACATCAAATATCTAGATCTCATATCCACTGAATTACAGTTGTGACAAGCTAACCTTTAAACTTTTTTGGTCTTTGTTTCTTTATTCTCTCAGTTTTTTGGAGGGGCTGCAACTCACCTGTCCCAGGAGGTGTCAGAAGAGTCGTCTCTCTGTGACAAAAGCACACTGAGCACAGGACAAGGATGTGGTCCCTACCTCAGCCAGTCTACAAGCTGAGCATCCCATGTAATGCAGTGAGTTTTTTTTCTAAGGTAGAAAACCCACTCTTTTTATAGGGTCATTCTGCTTTTATTTGCACTATTATTCTTGTGCCTTTCTTAACTAAATGCAAAGAAAACTAAAAATATCTCACAGCACGAATCACAAAAAAGGCCCTTTCTGTGTGCTGAGGACAAAAGCCTTTGTGCTTTTGCTGAAACGAAACAATCCTGCTTCAGTCTGCCCTTCCAACAATGGCATCGGAGCTCCAAACAAACAATACTTCCCCAGGCCATGTGCATGGGTGTGTTTCTCTCCAAGCTCACATCCATCATATCAGAAAGGTTTCTTTTTCCATAGCTGAGTGGAGTGAGGGGCATGGGGAATCCTCTCTTGGTATAAAACAAGCCAACGTCACAGAGGTGACTTCAGAAACCTGTGCTCATTTTTCTGGTATTAAATTTGTGGGCCATTACAGGATCCATGTTAAGTTCAGGGCCTCCAGGAAAGCTGGCATGGGTGGCCTAGCTGGGGTTTGGTCTTGTGTTACCATGGTCCAGTAGAGAACAGGCATTTTCAAGCCCTAGCAAGCGATCAGAAACTACGTGAAAGTTTGGTTAAAGGAAGTGCTTGGTCCCACAGAAGATGCCTGTGACCATGGCTACGCTCTCCAGGAAGACCCTGCTGAGTTGTTATGCTGGACCAGCACCTTGCAGGTGTTTTGGAGAACCACAACATGGACCTCCTGGCAGTTTCTGGAGCAGGGTGAGGGTTCAGTGATGTGTGGTTAGTACTGGATGTTGAGGATGTCAGGATGGGATAGGAGATCAAGGGCCACCAACCTTCTGCAGGGTAGGGGATGAAGAGGGATCAGGCAAAGCCTAGAGGAGATGGGTTTCTCCTGTAGCCGTCACAAATAGGAGAAATAATTTGCACTAGAGGGGAGGGTATTCCAGGCAGTAGGATTTCCTTCCAGTGCCTGACAACCCCTCTCTGTCCAGGAAAAGACTAGGGATGGTTTCTTTGGGCTAAACCTGATCTCCACCATGCACAGACATGGAGTGAGCAGCCAGTCTGCAGCCCCACACGCCTCCCTGTTATGTGTGCCAGCCTCACTTGGGTGCCTTGAGCTGAACAAGGGGCTTTCATTTCCTCCTGTGGCTAAAATCACTGATATTTTATTTTGAAAAAAGCTGAAACTACAATAGAATGGTAGATCTTTCTTGAGCACTCTCACAAAAAGCCTTAACAGTAATCCAGTGCAACTGCCTGCCCGAGCCTCACAAAAACTGAGAGGGAAAGCCAAGTTGTTCTTTAAACCTGCTGGTGTGACACTGTACTGACCTCACCAACATACAGGAGCATGTACAACAAACAGAAGGGTGCTTGTGTTCATGTCCTCCCACCTGGATGCAGGAAACAGCATCTGGAACAGCCTCCCATGAGGGGGCACTGCACTATTACACATCCAGGCTTGGAGATCTCCACCTCAAGGACTCATGCAAAGATGCTGAATGTGGAGGGAGGCACATTTCAGCTGTTTATCCTCCTCTGCAAAAACTAAGCTGATGAGAAATTACTGTGTTTATCTCATCAAAAGTTACACTGTTATGTGCAATTTTATCTACCAATAAAAGCCAAAACGAAACCCGAAATGCTACATCCAGGTCACAGGGAGAATTTGGGATTTCTGTACTTTTAAGTGCTTGATTTCACAGCCATTCAAGAGGATCTTAATACAAACTAGGAACTTTTGTGTGCAATTTTTTAATTAATGGAACCCTCTTTATTGGTGAATGGGACAAATTAATCTGTTTGTGGACTGGATTTTGTGTCTAACCAACAAGAGGGCTGGTCTGAGTCATCACTACTGACCTACACCACAAGCAACACCACTTGGACGGACATTATCCTATGAGGATCTCATCTAGGAAGAGGCAGCATGGTGGTTTCCCAGTGAGCAGAGATGGGATGACTGGATGGGGTTGGGGCAGAGGCAGCGCTGCTGTTGTGAGCACAGGGGAAAGCTGAGTGTCATCCTCTCACCTGTGCTGCTTACACTGAGGTGCTGCAGCTGCCTGCATGGGCAAAAACCTGCACACGGGCAGCTCCCTTTCTATTGGAACCAGAGGAGTATTTGGCAAGCCCCTGGAAGGCAGCACGCTGCTTTTGGTTTTGCTTTCCATGCTCAGTTTTGCAGAGATCCTAACCATTTCAGCAGCTCTGGACTTGAGTAAGACCTAAATAAATCACATCTGCAGTGACGTGAGTTTGTCTGTATTCCACCTTTTCCTTACAATGATTTACTTCTAGGGCTCACAGCTGAGCAGAAACCCTGAAGAAATGACCACAGGATACCTGGCCTACCTGAGCCTAAACAGAACAGAAAGGCAGAATGAAGTGTGCTGGTTGTTCTGGTAGTGAATTGATTTGTTATCAGCATCCTTTCTACAGAGGGCTATGAGTGTCATACTCCTCCCTAAGCTGAGTTATTGCCATGAATACCCATATATATGAGAAAAGTTCAGAGGAAGACCCTGCTTAAGTTCTTGCCTTAGTAAATGGAGCGTAAGTATTTTACGAATCTTAGTAGCCTTCTCCTGGACTTCTCAAAGAGGAAAAGGAGAAAATGGATCATAGATCCTCTCTATTTAAGCCTTTTCTCACCCCTAAGGAAGGGAAACATCAGTGAGTGAGCTGCAGGTAAAGCCAAGCAGCAAGTCTGTCAGAGACTCAAATCCAGCAATTACCTGCATGTGGATGTGAAAGGGAGAGGTGTGTATGGAGTGGGCTGGGAAACAATTTACTGCACCAAGACATAGCATTAGGGCTCTGCTTCAGGTTTGCACAAGGATTTAGCTGCATCTTATTCAAGCAACTATCTTCTGCACAGCTCCCTGTCCCTCTGCAGCCACTGCCCAGGAAGGACGGCTGGACACGACAATGGCAAATTCCCGTTTATCTGTGCGCTCATCTCCACACCAACTTCCTCCATCCCAAGAGGCCAAATTCACAGGCCATCCACCCCGCCAGTCTGCAGGGAGAACCTGGTTCTTAAATGCCTGTAGGATCAGGAATATTGCAGGAATAAAGAGAGGAAATGACAGCTTTAAAGAATTGAGGCTATGAATTACAGCCTGAGCTCGGGATGGAGCCCCAGGAGAGAAGGAGCACAGAGGAGCGAAGCTGTTAACAAATTAGTCTCCTGTGCAGGGGAGGCAATATTCAAGACAGGGATCTGAAGAACTGGATCCCAGACAGCTGGAGACACCACAGCAGCCTCACTGCCTGGATCAGACTGCAATATCCTCAGGAAGCTGCTGCTCCCCAGTGCTGCAGCCCACAAAGCTCTCAGCTGTTCTCAGAGACCTTTGAAGGCCACGTGTATGGGAGACCACAGAGGGATTCAGGGAAAAAAATAGCTTTGTTGCAGTGTTCAGAGTCACAAAACACAGAAATTGAAAGCGCCACAGGAAACCAAGAGCTGCCTCCTAAAGCTTCCCTGGGAGCTGCAACAGAGGATTTCAGTCTGTGAGAGACACCTGCCAGGAACAAGCCACTGGGGCATCCTTTGCATGGATCAACTCACAGGGGAAAAAGAATAAGCCCAAAGATTTCCTTAAAATTGTAACTGAGCTTGGAATTGCCTATGTGGATTGCTGGGCAAGAACAGCTGCTTGGACATGTTTGCATAACCAGTTTGCATTAGGGTTTTTCAAAATTTGTCTGTGGCATTTCTGGATAGTAAGATCAATGTTGTGAGTCTGGATTACCAAGAATTAAAACTTTTGATGATGAAGTAGAGGCAAAGCCCTTTAAAAGCTTTCCTATCTTTCTCCTTGTCTGACTACTCATTACCCCAGTACAAATGGGGGAATGAGTACATCTTAATAGTATGAAGCACTGAGTTTTCTAACCTGTATTTATTCTTTGGATCCTTGTTTACAGATATTACCTTGTATTTCCTAGGTCTCCTGATGTTTGTGGACAACAGGCCGGAAATCACTGCAATAGTTTTACTCAGTAAAAGACACCTATTGCTGGCATTCAATGTAAACTACAAAAAATGTCCTTATTTATGTTCTTGGTCATAAACCATCTTTTCCCTGTACTAGTTCAAGCCTTGTGTTTTGGGGAAAAAAACCCCTCTATCTCAAACTCATGTTATTTACCTGCAGGGACACTTCAATATAGATCTCTCTATATTAATCAGGTGGGAATAGGGCTTAAAAAGCCATATATTCAACAGGAAGGAAGGAGGGTGGTGTTATATCTGCATTAGGTATATCAAATGTAATTTCTGCAAATTTGGCTGAGGAAAGTCTTCCTAAAAATGTAAAAGCTTGCTCCTATTTCACTGAAAATTCAATTGCTAAGTTGCCAAATACTGTTGGTGAGCAGGAAACACTATGCAGGTATCCATTTGTACAAGGAGTCCTTAATCCTTTTCGTATGAAAAAAAAAGAAGTTGAATAAGGATTATAAAGATATATAATTTTAGAGGATTATTTTGTTCCTGGTTTTATTCTGTAGGAGCAAACACATTGTTGTATCTAGGTCACTTGTTGGCTGCAGGCTATTTGGGATTCCCAGGGGAGAAGGCACTTGAGAAGCCTTTTCAGTCTGTGCCTGCTTTTCTTGGGATGTACTTACTCTTTGACAATATGGGTTTTGTCTCAGTGCTACTATTATTAACTCAGATTATGTGGGTTTATAACCAGTTTTACATAGGAAGGCATCTCTGGTCATATCACCTGAAGGACTTTCCCAGCTCTGCATTTTCCTAAGCCTTTCTGTCACAGCCACTTGGACATATCCTTCAACAAATTTCAGGGAAGATTCCAGAAATCAGTACTTGTCTATGTGAAGTCCACAGTTTCTTGGACACCTGGGATAAGTGAGGGCTCTGCCAGACAACAGCAGGAGTTCACCCTTAAAACTGTGCCTACAGCTGGCACGGAAGCAGATTCCCAGGCTAAGTCCGGCCCAAGCTCACTTCCACAAATGAGGAACTTCCTGTAAGTAAACCAAGAAACAAAAGCTAAAAATACTGCTCCTCCCCAGCTGCTGTCACGTGGGGAAACCAGAGCATGAGATACACCTTCATCTGAACCAGGGAAGCTCAAAGCCATATCCCCGAGAGATGGTTTGCACACTGCAACAGCGTAATATTCCAGTGTATCCTTTCTGCCCTACTGGACTGAATCCAAAGCAATGGCTGTAAGAATAGAGAACCTCCATCAATCATAAGGCTGTATTCAAGATAAAAACAAAAAAAACCCCATGAGTAAACTGTGGAAATGTGACCTTTTTCCTCTTTTAGTCGAGCAGCTGCTGTTGCTCGAGGAGGTGCTGGCACTGGCACCTACAAATGCAACAAGTGCAGTGCGGTACCGAAGCTGAGCTGAGGCCTGGGGGAGTCTGCACTTCCCTGGGTGCTGCAGTGAAAACGCAGTGCTGGATGCTGGGACTCTGCTCACTCCTGAGGGAGAGCTGTAAACAAGGGGCAGGAAAGGAGACGAAGGGCCGTTACCGCTGGATGTTCCCAGCAAGCCTTGGAGGAAATGAAGGAAACAGCCGGACCTGACTCACTGGGGATGGGTGTTTTACTTGCCGCTTGTGTAAACTTACTCCAGCTCAGCTTCCAGTCCACTGTTCTGCTACTTTCCATGATTACAAAGGTTCTTCTTGTCATACACACAGGTTTGCATCTGCCTGGAGTAAGGTATAGCTGCTAAACATGCCTAGGAGAGGGAATTGGTTTTCCAAGGAGGGCTCAAGCAGATGATTTTAGTTAATTTTAAGACCCTTAGAGAACTCCCTTCCCCTGCAGTACTTCTGGCATGTCAGCAGCTTAACCAAGAGTTACTGCCAGGTTCTGTCCTGCTGTCTGCCTGGCTTTTTACACGCACAACTGTGTGCTTTGCATGTAGGAGAATGAAACCCAGAACAATGTCTGCTGTGGAGCAGTGAGGACGTGACAGCACCGGGCTCCAGCGGGACAGGATGTTTACGAGGAGGATGTCTGAGTGGGAGGGCAGTGTCCAAGCTGCCTCTCAGCCTGCTGATAGCACAAGGCACTGCAGGAAGCAGGAGCACATCAAGGTACAGGGCCCTGCTCCTGTTGCTGCTGGGCCTCTTTGCAGCAGGAGGGTTTCCTTGGAGGGAAAGGGGCATCCCAGGTACTCAGGTGGTGCAGCCCAGAGTTCAGTGGGTTGAGATCGGACATGGTGCAGCCCAATCCACCCGGGACACCCCTGTGCTGCTCTCTGTCCCACCTCCCACTAATGCTGGCTCTCACCTTGCCAGGGGAGGACCCCCCAGGGATCCCCTGGCCAAAAAGCATTGACTCACTGTAGCTCACCTTCTTAAAGGGGGGATGTTCCCAGCATGGAACAGGACCTCACCTGCTTACCCTGTGCAGGGTTCCAGATATGCAGATGTTCTAAACATAAGAAAACCGTTTCTTTTACCACGAGGATCGTTCAACTGGGCCACATTGCCCAGAGAGACTGTGGAGTCTCAAGATATTAAAACCCCAACTGGACACGGTGCTGGGCAGCTCCAGCTGACTCTGTTCTGAGCCAGGGGGTGGGCTAGATGGTCTCCAGAAGTGCCAGCCAGCCTCAGAGATTCTGGAGCTCACCTGTTCTTCATTGTCACTGGCAGAAGCACTTCAATGGCACTGCAATTTTGCACAGGCCCACACAGAATTTAGGAGTCCAGTTCCCCCCAAGTTAGAGAATGAGAGCTTGGCCCACAGAAGGATACAGGTAGTGATACTGAGAGCTCCACATTTTAACTTCAGGCACTTTCCAAACCAAGTAAGGCATGAAGAAAAGTCAGGCACTCAAACTCTCTGTGCAATGGCCAGAGAAAGCAAGATATCTCAGGATATGATTCACAAAAGCAAACAGAAAACTGCCTCTGCAGATGCTGGAGGTGCAACGACAGCTGTAAAGATTAAGCCCTTCTTAGACAATGAGCTGCCCTTTTCTGAATGACAGAGGTGCTGTTTTCCAGTCAGGATGAGGAATTCCAGCCCACTGCCAGCTGCTAGGAACTTCTAAAATGCAGTAGGAAGAAGCGCCACCTATTTATGTAATGTCCCAGAGGTCTGAGCACCAACCTAAGAGAGACATGATCCAGAGTTGATTTCCCAGTATTTTGTGACCTTTGGGAATTTGAAGTATCCCTTTCCTCACTGTTGACTGTAAACACAGTGATGTGGAATAGGAGTCTCAATGGCAGAAGCTGATCTACTCTGCTGGAAAAAGTCATCCACACAAACAAAGCAGTTGTGGAATCAGAAGGCAGCAGCACGAGTACGATGTCCCTGGTCAGGCCAAGCTCCCTCCTCTCTTTTGCTGAACTCTTCAGAGCACATCCTCGAGGACACACACCTGTGCAAGCCTCAGGAAATGAAAAGGGAAAAGAAAAGAGAGACTTAGCAAAGAGATGACTCTGGATATCAGTTTGAGGAGACAGAAAATACAGGTAAAGGCATCATCAGTCACCTGTTGAGCATAATTCTTTGCACACCTTGCATTCTTAGTCAGCAAAGACCTATGCTGAAGGAAAGTGCATCCTTACACAAATCCTGTACCCCTTTAAGCAAATCCAGGCATCTATACTGCAATTAGTAAAACTGGGGCAGTGAAGAACAAAGCAACCTACTCTGTTTATTTTGCCATAAAACAGAAACTCCCAGCACCCCCAAAACTTCTGAATTCGCCCTTTTTTTTTCATGATCACAATAATCAGCTGTGTTAGGGCTTCCCTTTTTCCTGCTACTCCCAGACATCCCAAACACATACTGTCTTGTATCTAGTTGTCCTCCCCTCTTCTTCTTTCCCTTTATTTGTGCCTTTTCTCTGCCAGGCTCTGTTCCACTCTCCCATGTGGGGGAAATCTCGCTACAGGCTGTGAACCCCTGTCACTACAGTCAAATTGGCAGACAGGGACAGAATTACCTTTACTGGGAACTGATGTGCTGTCTCCTTTCAGTCCACAGCTGAGCACAGCCAAACAAAGCTTTGATGTAGGCAGGGCTGCTCAAGATATTTACCAGTGTATCTAGAAGAGAATACTCAAGAATTTGAGCTGTGGATTCAGCTTTTTAATGCAGCCTACAGAGTTTTTCTACCCACGTCCCACTCAATTTCTTCTAAATTCAGATGTTTCATTCATTTACATTTATCTGATGATCTCAGATGTAATCAATCCTGGGATCCTGTAATCCTGTAAAGTCTAGGACAACCTGGCACTTTTCCTTAAAACCCCGGCTGCCTGTTGGGAGGAAACACAAGGTCTTCACGCATGTACGGCTAAGGAGAGGGAAAACAAGAGACTCGGCTAATGAAGGAAACTTAAAAAATAAAAAGCCCCTCTGTTTCTTGAGTCGGGATCAGGTGGGTCAGGTGCACCCTGGAGGCAAAGCAACCAAGTGCTATAAGCTCTCTCCCCTTGCCCAAACCCAGGGGGAGCATGCAGTTATTACAGAATCACAGAATATTCTAAGTTGGAAGGAGCATCGATTCCAGCTCTTAGCCCTGCACAGGACCATCCCCAAGAGTCACACCATGTGCCTGAGAGCGTTGTCCAAACGCTCCTTGAGCTCTGTCAGCCTTGGTGCTGTGCCCACTGCCCTGGGGAGCCTGGTCAGTGCCCAACCACCCTCTGGGGGAAGAACCTTTTCCGAATATCCAACCTAATCCTCCCCTGACACAACTCCAGCCATTCCCTCGGGTCCTGTCCCTGCTCACAGAGCAGAGATCAGTGCCTGCCCCTCCGCGGCCCCTCGTGAGGAAGCTGCAGATGCTGAGAGGTCTGTCCTCAGGGACAGTGCTCTCTCCTCCGGGCTGAGCACACCAAGTGCCCTCAGCCACCCGTACGGCTTCCCCTCCAGGCCCTTCACCCACATTCATATTATTCAATTAAAAAAAAAAAAAAAAAAAAGGAAGGAAAATACCTTGCGCTCGGACGCGTCGGGGGCGGCTTTTCCCGACCGGGCACAGGAGCGGGGACAGGAGCGGGCACAGGACGCGCCGTGTCCCGCGGCGGCCCCTCGGCCGCCCTGCCCGGCCCGGCCCGGCCCTGCCCCGCCGCGGTGCCGTCGGAGCGCGGCCGCGGCCCCGCTCGCCAATCAGGGCGGCCCGCCTGCCTTCCTGTAGGTGTGCCCGGCTCACCTGGGCCCGCTCGGCGCTCATGACACACCTGCGGCCCCGCGCAGGGCGGCGGGAGGGCGGGCGGCGGCCGAGGGGCGCCGGGGGGGG
>NW_020897811.1:472285-702095 GCF_003984885.1 Neopelma chrysocephalum | reverse complement strand
GGAGGGAGGAAGGAAGGAAGGAAAGAAAGAAGAAAGGAAAGAAGGAAGGAAGGAAGGAAGGAAGAAAGGAGGGAAGGAAGAGACTGTGGGCTTCTTAAGATAGTCCTGTGATTAAAAAAAAGTGTTTATGCCATAGTTCTGTGATTTCTCAGGCATCTCTGATGAACTCTCCTGCCCCACACTCACTAATCCATCTCCCTCGGGCTGCTCACAGCATGCCAGACCTCTCAGGAGTTTTCTGCAGCTGCCATATTGGGAAAAAAAAAAAAAAGGAAAAAAACCTGCTAAAATGTTTTCTCCTTCTGCCTCTCAGTGTAAAACTCCCCCAAAATACAGCAGTGACCATTCCCTGGCACAAAGAATCAATCTGATGGAGCTCAAAACAAGAACAATATTTTTATTTTTTTTTGATGCCCCATCCCTGCAAGTGTTCAAGGCCAGGTTGGATGGGGATCTGAGCAACCTGGTCTAGTGGAAGGTGTCCCTGCCCATGGAACTGGATGATCTTTTAGGTCCCTTCCAACCCAAACCATCCTATGATCCCATGATTCTATGATAAATTAGAGAGGAGAATGATATATGTCTTTACAAGTCCTGGACATACTCAATAAGTTAGTTCTTAAAACCAAAATATGTTCAGATCTCATATTAATTTATATTTTTCATTTTGGTTCTTATTAAAGTCCAAATAACTGAATTCAAAGTCAAAGAAGCTTATAAACCCTGTAAAACCTCAGCTTTATAGGGTTAGTGATGCAACTAAAACAAACAATTACAATGTAAAAAATCATTAATATCTTTGGATGCTTTTAGAACTCTACAGCATTTCTAAACCACACATTTCTGATAAATATCCAAGTAAATACAGGATATGGTGTATTGTCCTCTCTTAGAAATTTTCTAATTAATTTATAATCAGTCATCCCCAATTGATCAAAGCAATCTTCCTTATAGATCATCAAGACCATTGTCTTTTTACAGGTAAGTAACAATTAAATACAACAATTAAATTACAAGACAACATTTAAATAAACTATTTCTTCAACTTCATAAAATTAATTCCCATTTTCATTAAGATTTTCTATTGTATTCCAGAATTGTATTTGTATCGTGTTTGGTTAGGAATCACATTGACAGTCAGTAAAGTCTGAAGGCATTTATTTGTATGAATATTGGGCCTATATTGGTAACCTCCATGGAAGAAAATAAGCACTTCCTCTGAGCAATAATTTGTACAGCTGACAGGTCTGTCGTGGGGATTTTGGGCTGTCATAACACAGTGATTTAGTTTTATAGGTCTCACTCCTGTCAAACTGTCATTGTCTTTAAATAAAAATTTGCATTGACTAGCGCTAAAGAAAGGAGATAACCACAATCATAGAATATCCTGAGTTGGCAGGGACCTTGTGGTCACCGAGTCCAACTCCTGGCCCTGCACAGGACAGCCCCAATAATGCCAACATGCTCCTGAGAGTGTTGCCCAAATACTCCTTGAGCTCTGGCAGCCTTGGTGCTGTGCCCACTGCCCTGGGGAGCCTGTTCAGTGCCCAACCACCCTCTGGGGAGGAACCTTTTCCTGAGATCCAACCTAAACCTCCCCTGACACAGCTCCAACCATTCCTTCGTCACCAGAGAGATCAGTGCCTGCCCCTCTGCTTCCCCTCCTGAACAGGTCACATTCCAGGGGATTTGGCTCCACAAAGAGAATGTTGTGAAGCTGCCGCAATGAAAGGTTTTCCTTGTGCACCATGTCCTGCTTTGAAGGCTGTGAGCCCTAAGGTGGCATCTGCAATCCCAGGTTCTTAATCCAACTACAGAGTTGCCAGTTTTCAGCAACCAAAGATCGTCAACAGTCTAGAAAAAAATTCTCTTTGGTGTCTCCCTTTGTTTCTTGTTCAATGTGTGGGGGAAAAAAACGCCTTCAACACAAGCAAGATCTATCTGAATGGGATTAGTGACTGGGGCATTACCTGGGAATTAATAGATTCTGCAGCAGCAGTAGGACTGAAATTAAGAGAGCAGTACACCAGTTTCTTGCTTTATCTTTTTTCCTTTTTTTTCATCTTTTGCATGTCCTGGTGCCTTAATGTATATAAAAGAAATTTAGGACGTACACAGAAGAGTAAAACTTAAAAAAGACTATGCACAGCTCTGCTATGTTCACTATAAAATAGCTGAAAAACGTTGGTTAAAAGTCACAGCACATCCTAGCACATATAAGATGCACCTAACACAACATCTAGGGGTGAATTTGATAGCTCCTTGAAATTACATATGAGCCTTCCACTCTTTGGACCCCTTGCTGTGCAACAGAACACCTATTTATTTAAACAAGTTTGGTTTGTTTCTTCTTCTGCTCTGACTTTTTTGATAAGGCTGGAAAACTGTAAATAAATTTTAGCTATCATTTGAATCTGTGAGTTAATATCTAGATGTTCTGTCTAGATAAAAACATGCTTCCTTTTCACATACGAATGATTTCCAGTGTGCTCTACTTTCTACTCCCCCTAAATTAGTTAAAATTACAATCTCTGATTTCCTGGTAACCCTTTCAATCCTCTCTCTGCTTGAGAGCTTTTAATTAGAGTGAAACACTTAAATTTTTGCCTTTCCGTGTATGTTAAGTAGAAATAGACCCCAAAATAATACTGCTTGAGATGTGGTGTTAAAATGATAAGTGCAA
Source organism: Neopelma chrysocephalum (assembly GCF_003984885.1). Classification (NCBI taxonomy): domain Eukaryota; kingdom Metazoa; phylum Chordata; class Aves; order Passeriformes; family Pipridae; genus Neopelma; species Neopelma chrysocephalum. The sequence goes on along the minus strand of NW_020897811.1, from coordinate 699,412 downwards.
TAACCTTAAAAACAGCCACAAAAGATAGATAAGAGATAATGGGATTTTAGGAACCTGTTGAAATTTCACCATTTGTTGTAACATTATGCATTTTAATACCATAAGCAATTAGGTTCTTAAATAGCATTAGCAAATAAAATGATAAATAGCATTAGTAAATAAAATTATACATCTCCTCCTACACAGCATGAAGGACAGATGTCACATGTTCAGATATGGTTTACAACCTCCCTTCTTTCTCTTCCCTGACCCCTGTGTTATTTAATCTCCAGCAACTCTAGAGATACTACCTGCTACAGAGTCTGCTCAAGGTACCAGAAATACAGCAGCATTGGTAGAAGGCTCATTCCTTTTTAAAAACACAAAAAAAGATGCAATTCATAAACTTGCTTTGATGCTTATTTACAAATTTTAATCCTGACCCAAGAGTTATTCCTACTGTTAATTTAAATATTATGATGATTCTTCGATTATATTACCAGTTCAGCACTTCTTTGCAACACAAAATGAAAAAGCAGAAAATTTTCTTCTGAAATAATACAGGTTGAAAAGCTGGTGTGGTAGTTTCTGATTTATTCCTTCTACATTGTCCATGAAAGAAAGAGGTTTCAGGAGATAATTTAGAATCACACCACCACTTAACCACCGGGTTGGGATATCTCTGTGTCTGTTTCTGCTTCTAATCAATGAGAAATGGCACTTTGAACTTATGAAAGCAAGTCTTTTTGACTACATGAGAAGAATTCATGTCCAATACTGTAATGCTCAAGTGCATTATGGGAATGAGGTAAATCGCAGTAAGTCATTTCCATCACAGCCTGAGTGTCCACATGGGCATAAAACATAAAACATCCAGCCCCCAATGGAAAGATGTCTTTTCATTGCCATCCTCTTCTTTAAAGCATCTTTCATCTGGCATTAAGTGAGACTGAAGTTAAAAGCAATGCTGAGAACTGTGTCACCAACAGAATTTAACCAAATACAGCCCATTCCCAACACAAAATTCAATTCCTGTTTTAGACAGACGTGTCCATCTTGCATTCATTTATCAAAAGCAAATGCCTGTGAAACCAGCTGAAATTCAATTAATGCCACACACTTTATGGGCACTGGCTGATATCCAGGGTGCTAAAAGGCAGTGCAGAATTGTAAAGGCACAAGAACATTGTTTATACGTGCTGGCTGAAATCCAAAATGGTTACAGTAAGTAGGAGAATAAAACATCAATAACAAGGCCCTCCACTCCTCACTTGAGGCCAGAAAGCACCACACTTTAGCTGGGAATAGGTGATAATTATGAAACATAGGCACATAAACCTCCAGGCATGATCCTGAGCACTCCTTCATGATCCTGAGCACTCACACCAGCAGACACCAAAGGAGGCAGAGCAAGAGGCACAGACACACTGAGAGTCTCCCAGGTGGATCAAAGGAACAGTGGTTTGGCTCCTCTCCATGCAGTGTGACTCTCAGATGAGCAACGGTGCTGATGGCTTTTCAAGGGTGCTGTGCTGGGTTGTGTTTTAATTTCCAGTCTGATTGTTGGCCTTTGTGGGAAATGGTGCTCAGGAGGAATATCCCTGCCCCCTGCAGGGAATGGGAAAAGATTTCTGCAGCCTGATGCAGAGCTCCTGATGACCTTTTATTCACAGAATCACACGGAATCATTTAGGTTGGAAAAGACCTTCACAATCATCAAGTCCTACAATTCCTCCCCAGCCTTCTTCCTGATGTTACAGAAATATAGAAAGGTCCTAGACCTCATTTTGCATTTTCAAAATTTGTTTTCTGGGAAATAAAAACCCAGAAGTCCTCAGGTGCAGGGCTTCATCCTGTTTCGTGGTTATGCACAGGCTGGGTGACCAAGGCTGCTTTCCAAAGGTGGGGAAAGATGCCATAAGACATGACAAGATTCTCGAGATCCATATCTTAGAGAGCTCATCCCAAACTCCAGCTGAGTGCATAACTCCTAGAAATCCCATTGATTTTGCACTCATATTATTTTATTTGTTATATTTATTTGCCATTGGAAATTATTGCCCAAAAGCTTAATAATAGATTCGGCCTGGAGAAACTGAATCAACATCCCATGGAAAATGTTAAGGGGCTGGAAAACAAGTCCATATTGATTTGCAATAAACAAAACAAAACAGAAAAACCCGGACGTTGGTCATGAGACAGGAATTCTAAAATATTCCATTTGAGGAGTCTGGTGGCTTGTTTGTTGCCCAGCTTGAAAGCATGATCATTCCTGCTTTCTCTATGCAGGAAAAAATCCTGCAATAATTTAAATTTAAAATAAAATTTAAAAAGCAAAAATTATCCTTTTGGTTTCTACTGTTTATGAACCCAGATACTTTGTCTTCTTGACCATCACCTTTTTTCTACCTTCAAGATTGTACTGTGCTCCTTTACTGAAATTCTTGAATTTTTTGCTTTCTTTCCAATGAAAATGAGAGAAATGGACCAGTGTCTTCAAGGTATTTTAGAGGGAAGATACTGTTTTGGTTTTCCATAGAGAAAACAGAAATATTCCAGTAAAACTGCAATTTTCCCATACAATATCTAAGTTGTTCAAAACCAGAGCTTTTTCATCAGGAAAAAACCTCCAATAAGTCTGATTTATTCCAAACAGTCCGGACAAGGTCTGCAATTATCTTCCAGCCATTAGATGATTTACAGACATTTCACTACCAAAATCTGACATGTAAAACTCAAACTCTTCAGATTTGTCTAGATGTTATAGAAGATTAATAAATTAAAATATTTCTGAGAACTGTCTGAACACTACCCATACTTTTGTATCTTTATTTCAAAAGCTGCAATTCACTTGTGCATGCACAAGAATTTGGTGCAACTGGAGGCACTTGAGGATGTTGAAGACATTCACATGATCTTGACAGAAATGACACAGGACTCATGGAAAGCCAACCCCTTCTGAAGCAGCAGATCCAGGCAAACATGATATAATAGAACAGCTCAGAAGATGTTACATGCTGATATTTAGACAGCTGAATAACAACCCAAACCTGCTTTCTATATCTAGCTTTCAAGATTTGTTTTTTCAAGTGTCTACCAGCAAGTATATTTATGAGAATCTAGCCCCAACTCCCAGGTTAAATGAATTCCAGCTCTTTGACTTAGAACCAAGAAAGCTGGATTTTTGGAAAGACAATTTCTTGTGTAAGTGGCTGCCTTTAACATGGCTCTTCAGGTGCATCTGTGTAGTGCTGGCACCCACACAGGCTTTTCAGAAGAGCAGTTTGACAGAGCAGCTGCTGAATGTGCTGCAGAGGGGAGCTTGTACATTTGTATATGTAGGAAGATCCCACTCTCTTTTGGCATTGCTAAAAGGGATAAAGGCTTGCCTTTATTCCCAAGGAAAGCACGTCTCCCTGACTGCATACATGGCACAGCACAGCAGTGTTGAGCTGATGGGAGGGATCAAATCCTCAACAATCACTTTTCAGAACAGAGACAAACCTTTACTATCCCTCACTAACACTAATACAATCCCAGGGTATTGCTGAAAAGGACAGGCTCTGAAAGCTGTGACATTGTATCAGTCATTTGACAAATTTCATACTCTTACCTCTTACCAAAATAAAGGTGGTAATAGACGATCAAGATTAAAAAATAATTTGACTTATACAATAATCTGGGTTTATAAAAGCAGCACTCAGACTGCTGTAAAAACTTGTTTGGAATTCTTACGGGGTTTTATACTATTATAAAATTAGATATGTGCCCAAGATATCGAAATGTTGTGGTTGTGGTTTTTTCCATTTGAATACCATTTTTCCTTACGCAAGTGAGATACAGGAAATCTTTTCTTTCTGGGGAAAACCATAATGAAAGAGAGATTTGACGACACACAGAGACAACAATATACAATTTGACAATTTTTAAAAGCAAAATGGATAAAGAGGAGGTGTTGTGAGACAACAAGAGAAGACTCCTGCATTTCACTGGAATGTTAGGAAAGCAGCTCTTCAGCACCATGCAGTGTCCTGGGGCAAGAGCTGTTTGTGATACACCTGTGATGACAGCAGTTTGTTGGAGACCCAGATCACAGGGAAATGTTCCAGCATGCAGAAGACTTTTTAAGGCTTTAACAGTATGAAAAGGATGGCCATGGCTAAATAGAGCAGAAATCCTAAGGGGAGTCTCATCAAGGTTGAAGATATTCAGGGTATGGCCTATGCAGCTCCCCCTGGGGAACCCAGTCTCTTCCCACTGCTTGTGCACTGCCACAGTCTGGCAGCTCCTGGTCACCTTCCATCCATCTGCTGCTGCTGTGGGAAAAGGTAGATCCACTGGTACTCTGCAAACTTTTCAGTCCCATCTTCTGGTCTGATTCAGAGCTAAAACAGGGCCTTAAACACAAAACAGATGCTATTTTTGACTACTGCATTCTACTTCTCCCTTCTCTACTTTTTCTTCAGTGACTAGAGAGTCATGCATAGCATATGAGAGGCAGCTGAGAGAGCAGGGGGGGCTCAACCTGGAGAAAAGGCGGCTCAGGGGGGACCTCACTCCCTGCAACTCCCTGACAGGAGGTTGTAACCAAGTGGGAGTTGGGCTCTGCTCCCAGGGAACAAGTGACAGGATGAGAGGAAATGGCCTCAAGCTGTGCCAGGGGAGGTTCAGGTTGGACATGAGGAAGAATTTCTTCACTGAAAGGGTGGTCAGGCATTGGCAGGGGCTGCCCAGGGAGGTGGTGGAGTCTCCATCACCTGGAGGTGTTCAAGGAACGACTGGACATGGCACTCAGTGCTCTGGGCTGGGTGACAAGGTGAGGTTTGGTCAGAGGTTGGATTCAAATGATCTTGGAGGTTTTTTCCAACCTCACTGATGCTGTGATTATATGATTCTCTGGAGCTCCTGCCTTTGCTAAGGTAGGTTCACTTCCCCCATTAGAGCAGCTCTGATGTGTTAACAGGGATGTGGGAATGCTCTGCTCATGTCATATCCCTTCCTGTCCTCTTCCTACCTGCACAAAACTGGGAGGAACACACTGACAGTACTGGCACTCCCTGAGTCCACCCAGGATGCACCAAAAGAACAAGGAGACTTGACCAGAGAACATGTGGAATAGGGATGACACAAGAGGACAGAAAAAGAACATCAGCAATGCATGGAAAAAGAGTCTTCAGATATTGAGTTGTCTGTGTTTGCTATTCACCACCTAATTTATACTATTAATGAATTTGAGAGAATGAAATCTTGCTCAATTTTTATCACAATGTGTCCCTTTTAGTCAAAGCATGAGATCTCTAAAGATCCCCAGAAAGGAAGATAAAATTTGACATGGCATTCTTGAAGATTTATACTAAAATGGAATGGGGAAAAATAAAACAGAATTCTTTATCATCACACCTAATCTCCTCCAATGAGTGTCTTTGTACTTCATAAAGAAGTAAACACATAAAAAATGCATGCACACAACTCCAATATTTTCAATGATCCTTCTCAAATAGCTTTCTAAAATATTAGGAAAGTCCTTTTTGGCAGGGCTAAAGGTTTGCTGCATGTCTTCAAGAGAAAGAGAATTCATTTTTTGATTCATTTGGGTCTTGACAGTTACATGACTTTGTTTCTTCTTCTTGACTTGGTATTTAGAAAAAGAGACCATAAATGAAACCATAGAATGTTGCAAATCTCACCCAGACTCATCTGAAAGCATCGTCCCATCATGTGTGAGATGAAGTAAAATTAATGATTCTATCATATGAGTAGCCAGACAAAGTTGAACTCTAAAACAGGGATGCTGCAAATTCTGCTAATAGAAATGAAGCAAAAATTACCAGGTAAGGAATATGATCTGTTCATCCTGTTTTCCAGCAAGCTGTATGTGCTAGGGAATACCAGACCTCTCACTATCTTTTCTTGGGAACTTTAAAAACCAATATCTGTGAAGCTTTCAGTTTAACTGAACCTGTGATGAACGAACTCAAATGTGAAGTGAACCAAGACTCATTTTTACAGCTTCTGTAAGGAGGAACATGGAAAGAAACACTTGGGGAGTTGCTGCTCTCTGCTGGGGAAAGGATGTAAGAAAGACAACCCACATGGCACATGCCTTACTGAGTTGTTTCTATTCCCTCTCTTACAAGTTATTCCAGTCTGATCCACAAGCTGATTTATTAATATTAAAGTGACTTTGATAGTGAATTTCCAAGTCAATTTGCACAAGCAATTTCACACAATATCGCAGGTATGTGTACACCTATCTCAAAATTTCAAGAGACTAATTTGCCAATTTATCTCTTCTCCTCCTCCCAAGCACGTGCAGTATCTTCATTTACTGCTCCTTCCACCAATGCACCGAGCATCAAGTCCAGTACAAAGCCCCTCATCCAGCCTGGCTGTGGATGTCACTGACTGCAAGACTAATTTCTTCCACAGTAAAGACCTCACACAAGTGTGACACTAATTTTGGTAAATAGAAGACTTGTGTTCACAGAAAATGAGTTTTGCTGGGCTAATCTAAAGCTATAGACCTGACCAGCAGATAAAAAGGAGGAAGAAAGTGTTCATAATCATTTATTCATTTCCAATTACAAAATTCTTCCTTTTTTTCCTGTTTGTTTTTGTTTCTTTGTTTTTCTTCCCCACCGCCCCCGTTCCCCTTTTTCCCTTATTAGCTTTCTCAAATACACCAGTACCCCACAAGAGCATAAATGCTTATAAATACAGATCTGTTTCTATTTTTATTTTTTAAATTCCAATCAGGAGTTTCAATTTTGCATTCAACAGTTGGACCCAAACATTTCTTTCTACGGGTGATTTTACACCAGTACATACAGATAAACTTGAGGTGACTCCAACTGCTTTAACCCCAGAAATGGAAGCTGGAGGAGAGACCAGAGCAGAAATACCTGAGACAGCTCAAGTGTCCAAATAACCTTGGGACTGTTCATAAGCTGATCAAGAATTTGTGAGGAGTGATCAGAGTACAGACTAACATTTGGAAAGGCACCTGCTACAGATCACCTGCTTGAGAAGAGAAAGCAGAAAGAAGAAGAAACACTCTTCAGGCAGGTAGAAGAAGTCCTGCAGTCACAGGCTCTGATACTTGCTGGGGATGTCACCTGTACCAGTATCTGTTGAAGGTGCAAAAGGGTTGGATGGCCCAGGTGATTTCTGAAGTGGGTTGAGGACAATTCCATGATGCAGGGGATTCATGAGACGAGTGGGGAATGTGCTCTGCAGGACGTGCTGCTCATGAAAAAGGTAGAAGTGGTTGGGGACGTGAAAATCAAAGGAAGCCTCGGCTGCAGTCATCAAATGGTGGGGTTTAATATCCTGAGAGAATTAAGCAAGACAACAGTAGGATCACAGCTCTGGACCTCAGGAGAGAAACTTTTGGCTTGTTCCCAACTTCCTGTGGGAGGGGGAAAAAAGCTTAAATGAGTTCCCATGAGTTTTCAAGCACTGCCTCCTCAAAGCAGAACAGCATCACACTGTGTTCTGTGGGAATTCAAGCCAATACGTGACAGAAGGTCAACATGAGTAAACAAGGAACATCTACCTGAGCTTAGACACAGAAAGTGAGTGTAAATCTGATACCAGCATGGTTGGGCCGAATAGGAGGAGTACAGAGGCACTACCTGAGCATGCAGGGGTGGAGTAAGAAAACCCAAAGCTCAGCGGGAACTGAAACAAGCAAGCATATGAAGAGCAACAGGAAGGGCTTCCATACAAAATGAAGTCTTAAGGGCAAAGCTGCCTCACTGATCAGTAGGATTGGGAACACAGTGACAAAATAAATGAAAAAAATTAGACATTCAAAACAGTTTTTGCTTGTGTTCTCATTGGTAAGATCTGCCTTTAGGTCTCCCAGATCCCCAAATTTACTTAGACTAATCTTGGGGAACATAATGTTACCACAGTAGAGGAACCACAGAACCACAGAATATCCTGAGTTGTAGGGGACCACAAGGATCATCGAAGTCCAACTCCTGGCTCTGCACAGGACAGCCCCAAGAACCACACCATGACTACTGCCTCATGATTATATGAGGAAGACAGAGTTGGGGAGCCTTTAAACTGGTTGGATACACTTGGTTCATGGGATTAGTTGGTGTGCTGGTGACGGTGCCGAGGGCACCCTGTGGTGTCACTGGGAAGCTGGTCTTATCATCCTCAAAGGCTTTGGCAATCAGCAACAGTTCCTCATGACTCAAAAGATGCCAACATCACACACATTTCTGCCTATCAAGAGAGGGAGAGAAACAGAAGTGCTGCTTGTGCCTTCTTCTTTTCCCTTGTGCATAAAGCACCTCTCTGTCACTAAATTCAGTCTTGTGGTTTCAGATTGCCCACAGAGGGTGTGGAGTCTCCACCATGGAGATATTCCAGAGCTGTCTGGACACAACCCTGTGTCATGTACTCTGGGATGGCCCTGCTGGAGCAGGGAGGTGGGACCAGATGTCCCACTATGGTCCCTTCCAACCTGAACCATTCTGTGATTCGACATTTCTCAGGCAACATCCTAAGCAGGTTTCTGCTTTTCTTCTGGACTTTCTGAAAGGAAACAATGATTTCTTGTCATGCTTCGCCCATATGGAGTATGCAGGATGATGGAGAGCTCTAGCTTCAATGCATCACAAATTTGTGAATCCCTGTGTGCCACAGGTATCCAGACACATAAATCACCTGTTCACCAGATGCAGATAAGAGAGAAGCAAAATCTGGGGGCAATTGTTTTAAAAAACTGGAAAAAGTCTCAGTGCCAATTGGTTACTAACATAGACTGCAGGCTGGTCTAACTAAAGAAACAATCTTTATATAATCAGTTTCTTTCCAGAGGTTTTATAAAGCTCAGACATTAAAACCAAAGTTTAACAGTTCTCAAAATGAGGAATATCAGTTATAAGAGCAATAGATGGTAATTAAAATCTGCTTTCTAGAAGTGTTTTTGAATTCAAATATGTATCTAATGTGTATGCTAAGTAACTATAGTGCACACACCTGGCTTGTGAGTGGGTATGTACATGAATTCCCACCCTCAGGAATGTATTAGAACACTGTAAAGGTTGTCAGGTCAAGCATTTAAAAGATAGAAAATGTAAAAGATTAGGTAGATCCTGAAGAACTGTAATTCAGCTCCTTTGTGAGATTGAAATGCAATAAATTCTTGGAAATGAGTGATCCTAGTCCTTTTTTTATCCCTTCATAATAAAGTACTTTCTCCCTCTCTGTGCTCAAACTGCTGGTCTGTACTCATTCTCTGCCATCCTCCTCTCTCATTTCTCCTCATTCTCTGTGTGGCCTCAGAACACACTTGCTCAAATCCTGTCCTGAAGACAGAAAGCTAATTTTCCCAACGGGATTTCCTACAAGTAATAGGTATAAATCACCTGCTGGAGTCCTTCAGTGCCAAAGTGAGGGAAGGGAAAGACATGCTTGACTGAGCATCCTGTAGTTGTTTGTTTGACAGCACCATGAAAACTTCACAGACAAGAACAGTGCTCTCCCAAAAAACAGCCTTTACTGATGGGGACAAGAAATAGAGATGTTAAAATATAAAGTATCACTCATGTGACAGTTGAGTTTGAAGGCCCAAATTAATCAGAGTTCTTACCAAAATTAGCATGCTCTGTATATAATACCCTTGCAGCCACAAGGACCCAGAGCTCCTGCAAAACCAAAGCCAGGATGCAAATTCATCCACTGCAACACCTAGTGCTGGATTCCAGGCTGTGCCCTGAAAGATGGTGATGTTGTAAAGCTCCTCAAATCCACCCATTGCATTGGCAGCAGCCACTGGGAGTCCATCCTGAGTCTCATATTTGTCAAAGGGGAGCAGAACCTCTGTGTCTGTGTGAGTGTTTCCAGGGATCCCACATGGTGTCTGCTCTAAAATTACCAAGTCAATAAAAAGGACACTTCATCATGCAGCATTTTCCTGACACTTGTGTGAGTTACCTCAGTCTAATCTCAGTTCCTGGAGCTCATGGAGTGGAGGACAGCTGCAACAATTTAGCTTTTCCAATGTGGACCATGGTGTCTTGCCAGTAAACTGTAAAGCTGTGTGCTGGCGTGGCTCCTGGGTTCCCTTCCAGTTCTAGCAGGGAGTATTTTGTTGGCTTCAACTCCTGCAACTTGACCTTGTCCACTTGTTGCTTTTTGGTCCTTTTCTTCTTTCTCTAACTTCATAATTTGCCTCCAGTCTTTTCCTTATCATGCCTGACACATTTTTCCTGCGCCATGCTCACTCTCATCAGACATCTACCCAATGCTCAACAAATTTACACCCAATTCCTAATCCACAGCTTCCTGTGGAGGCTGAGGAAATTAGTTAATTTGTGGTTCTGACCTCTCATCAGAAATTGTTTCTGTGTTTTATAGGAAAAATCCTTCATTAAAAGATAACAACTCTCTTAGAAACTACCTGGAATTCAGGCAACATGAAGTGAATAATTACTGCACAGGCATAGAGGGGGCAGATAAAGCAGTTTATCAGCTCAATTCACATTCATGGGCAAAATCAGCATTATCCACAAAGAGGTAAAATTTTGCCCCCTCTGGAGTTTCTATCAGCTATGGTGAGATATGGTGATTTTCCCTTTCAGCTCTACTTTTAAGTTACCTAATGTAAAAATCTGTAAATTAGCAGCTTTTAAATGCCAGACTACAAGAACTAATCAAACTCTGCTCCTGCCTTCTGTGCCGTTTTTCAAATCTGAACTTCATGGATGTTCTGAACTTCATGGATGTTCTTCATGGATGAACTTCATGGATGTTCTGAACTTCATGCACTCTCACAAGTTGAGGATATATTCCCATTCTATGCTATGTAGGCATTCACAGTAAATTCTACTCGTTTTGTCAAAATTCCTTTGAAAGAAAGGCACTACTCATTGCAAATTGAGATCCACACTGCCAACATCAAGTATTGAGACAGACTCTGTATTTGATAAGTCATTCAGCTCCACAAGACACATTCTTATTCCTACTCATTGTGTCACTTGGTTGAGCTTTACTCAATCTTTCTTCTAGAAAGAAAAGCGAAGGTAAATCTAATTGTCTCAACTTCAAAAATGCTTGGTTTTTAAGTCTTCAAGTCACAACTCCCCACTTCTCTTGGATTTACAATGTATTTATACCCAATTTTTCTGGGGTTACATTACACTCATGGCCCAAGATAATGGAAGCCTTCAGTTCATACCAGCTCCCAGGTTCAGCTCTGTGTACCTATGCCAAGAGTAATCTATAATAAAACTTACAAGATTTAGACATTGGAAAAATAAATTGAAGTATCTCATAGCTGAAACCTGATCCTGTACTCACTCAGATCTATCTAAAACAAAGGAGTTCACTGAAATCCAAGGACTGATACCAGGAGGAGACTAAGATCCAGGCGTGATCCTGCACTGATCTGTTACTTCAGAAGGCACAGGATGGTTTGAAATAAGGAGCCAGCCACTTCAGTTGTCCAAATTTTTCTTCCATTCCCTGCTGTTCCCCTCCTGAAGCCATTAAATGCCAGAACCACTGTTAAATATGTAACCTCAAAATAGTTCCCAGGACAACCAGGACATTGACCAAAGACCTCAGCAAGTGAACACCTACCCAGAAGGGAAAAAACCAGACCATTGGAAACCTTTTCCTCTGCTTTGCAGTTTGGTCCATGACTCAGGTTGCAGCCAAGTGTTCCTTCCAGACAATCCCCAAAATCCTTTTCTAAAAGGAAAGCCATTAAACCTGTTTCTCCCCATAGGCATACACACAAGCCTTAAACAAGTTCCTTTCTCTCCAGACAAAAGCAGTGGCTCTTTTGACAGCAGATATTTTAACAGCCCTTGTACAGAACCTTGTGCAAGATTCAATTTCCAGAAGTTGAGCCCTGCCCTCCAGGCACATTGGGGTATCACTCTGTATTTACAAGCAAATCAGACCTGGAAGCCAACCCCCAAAAATTCCCTTACTCTCATACACAAACTCATAAAAGCACATATTTCAGTGTATTCCCAACACATGCTTTGCCTAACCTTACAATGACCCAAATTTCCACTCAGCTTCCAAAAGTTGTTGTTTTTTTCAGTCTATCTCTACATCTACTAACAATCTTTCAGCACTCTCTTCTACTACTCAAAGTAGAACTTAAAGTGAAGTTTATCTGCTTCCAAGACATTTTTTTCTTCTGCCTCCTAAGGGTTCTGACAACAAGCAGCTCATTGTCTGTTGTTATTACCTTGGCAGAGACTCTGCTGATAGAGCTGCTGCCTTCAAAAATCTACTCAGTAGCTTGGTCTCTCAGGGCTTCGTGTTGTCATATTTGCCAAGAACACATCCAAAAATAAACCAGCATTTATCACAAAGAGACAATTTACTTCATTTTCTTTTCAGAAGTCCTCATAGTTAATAGTCTGAAGTGATTTCTGAATTCCTGAAGACCTTTTTCCTGTTCCTTGGTGGAAATGTTGCACATACACGTGTGACATGTCAGCTACACGTGGAACTGCACACGAGACTGCCAAGAGAGCTGGAAAATCATCTGACCCATCTGATGGGCCTCATACACAAGAGAACTAATGGCATAGATGCTAAAATAGGTGTTCTTGAAGGTAAGAATTGAGTTTTGTATAGGTCACTGTCACCTCTGAGGTTATATAGAGCTTCCATCTAGAAAATAAGGAATTCAGTGTAATTCACTCCTGAGGCTGAAGAGGTTTTAAGTCCTATCCCATCACTTAAAAATTTGAATGCCTGTGGCTAACCAGGGATAGTCAAAGAAGTGGAAGAAATTATGGAAGAAATTACAGAAGAAATTCTTCCCTGTGAGGGTGGTGAGGCCCTGGCACAGGTTGCCCAGAGAAGCTGTGGCTGCCCCATCTCTGGAAGTGTTCAAGACCAGGTTGGATGGGGCCACTGTGGTGAAACCTGAAGAAATGGTTGGGATAGCTCTGCCTTTGCCACAAAAGACAGGCAGACAAAATCCCTGGAATGCTGTGTGTGTAAGCTGATCCACGCCTGACCCTCCTTTACACGAAAGCTCAGTTTGGCAACATGAAAAAAACTTAAAAATAGACACATATGACAATCTGGTTTCACTGCCACAACCAGGAAAAGAGGGTCTTAGCTTGAATGAGACCCAAGCCCTGTGTGAATGGAGGTGGTTCTTTCACAAGTGTTTGCAAATGTGTGTTTACACAGCACCCTGCAGGCAGCTGAGGGGGTTTGCCAAGATCTGGACATGCCCCCACAGGGTTTTAGCAAGGACTTCATCAGGTTTCTTGGCTTTGCTCCAGTCTGAGACTCAGCAGATTTGTTGTGTCTGAATTTTCATTACCCTTAACTGAAGAAAAAGGTCCCACTTCTTTAAGAACTTTGAATGCATTTTAGGCTTCCTGGAGTCTTCTTAGTTGGTTTTCTACAAAGTGGCCATGGCAAGGAGCTGCCTTCTCAAGGTGAGAATTAGCAATCAGGCACAGTTGAAATTCCACATTTAGCTTACAAACACTCCCCTGGTACCCATAAACTCCCCCATGCCAACCATACACAGCATTTCTGCTTCTCTGAGGGCTCCACACGCCCTGGTGCTCATGGATGCAACTCAGTCCCCTGGAAAGCACTGAAGGGAGTTGGTCTCAGGCTTCTGATTTTGAGAGTGTGGACAACTCCTTCCCTCCTGCTACAGCAATTGGGCTCCCCTGAACTGCTCCACTGGGCAGCTTGGACACTCCAGCCTCCTCTTTGCTGCTTAAATCAAACCACAAATGCCCTGTCAGGGGGTGCATTCATTACCTTACTCTGCAATATGTGTGGGAGGGCAGATTCCACACCGTGTAGTCACTACACCTCTGCTCAGGCCTGATTTAGAAAGCTTCCAAGCACAGTTGGCTCAGATCCTTTCTTGATTATCCTCTCCCACCCTCCAGCAGCAGAGCAGCAGCATTTCTGGCTTGGCTCAGAGTACCATCCCTTTGCCTGAGCGTGTCCTGGTGGGTTCACACGGCAGAATTTACCACCAAGGTACTTGGTGACCAAGCCTGGAGATCCTGTGGTTTCCCTAGAGCCAGCACAAGCCTTACCTGAACAGGAACTGTAGGGCCTCCAAGGAAAGAAATGGGGGTGAGGGGCTCAACATTAAAAGGGATGTGCACCACAACAAGAGATCGTGTATCCTGCAGACTGGCTTGAAAGTACTTTGCTCACTACAGTTTGACTTAAGTAGTATTATGAATTACCCATTAGATGTAAGCCAGAGAGAGTCCCAGGGCTGCTTTCAGACTAGCTGCAGAAAATGTAGAAAGCAGTAGGTATCTGGCCTAATTTGGAAATTATAAATAGCTCCTACATTATCTCTACAGGCTCCCTGACAACCAAATAATACCTGGGACTCATTGGCATCCACCATTTACATAAATCATTGAATCACAGAATCATAGAACGGTTTGGGTTGGGAGGGACCTGAAAGATCATCCAGTTCCAACCCCCTGCCATGGGCAGGGACACCTTCCACTATCCCAGGTTTCTCAGAGCCCCATCCAACCTGGCCTTGAGCAATTCTAGGCATGGGGCAGCCACAGCTTCTCTGTACAACCTGTGCCAGGGCCTCCCCACCTTCACGGGAAAGAATTTATTCCATATATCTAACCTAGATTTCCACTCTGTCAGTTTGAAGCCATTCCCCTTGTCCTGTCACTACAGTTCCAGATGGTGAGTCCCTTTCCACCTTCTCTGGAGGCCCCTTCAGGTACTGGAAGGTGCTGTGAAGCCTCCACACAACCTTCTCTTCTCCAGGCTGAACAGCTCCAACTCTCTCAGCCTGGCTTCATAGGGGACATGCTCCAGTTCCCTTGTCATCTTCATTATCCTCCTGTGAACTTGCTCCTTGTCCTTCCATGTCCTTCCTATGCTGGGGACACTCACACTGTATGCAGCACAAATGGTGGTCAGAGGAGAGAGGTCCAGAGGCCTCCTTGCCTTTTTTATATCACTGTGTGTAAGAAGTCCTGATTTGTGTGACAGCAAGAAAGAAAATATCCTTTCAAAAAATGCCCATTAAAAATAAAATCTTACTCAAAAATCTATTAAAAGAAAAGTTCTTTGCAAAAGAGCTTTGACTCATTTGGGAAACATTCAGTGTTTTGTTTTGGAAATGTTTGATAGAATCATGTCAAATCACCCTTCTTAATACTGATTTTCCTCAGTATATTATCAAGAGATCTGAAATGAAGTTACTTTTTATTTTTTGTGGACTCCAAACTAAGCAGAGTATTTACTACTTGACCTCAGGTGGACCAAATCTCCTTTGTTCTAATGTGTCAGTTTAAAATATCTCTAAGTATCATGCCCACAAATGTACCTTTGAAGTGTTCCCTTACTCTGTGTACCCTGTTCACTTTCTTTTACAGGCACCTCTTGGGTCACAAAAGTCTTTTTTTCCAGTACATTTTCTGAGAAGACTGAACATTTGCATAGTTATTTGAGCAGATGGAGAACAAAATCTCCTTTAGAAAATTGCACAGCAGAAGGAAAACTGCATTTTATTAATCTTTTTTTTCCTTTTTTTTCCCTGCTTATTTTATTATACCACATAAGTCAGAATAGCATAAAAAGGGATTAATATAAGAGAGTCACAGAAAATAAACCCAGAATATAGGGACAGATTTGGTACCGACACTACATGAACAGCCACCAATAACTGAAGAGCTTCTTAACAATTGAAGATGGAGAAAAATCCACTTTAAGTGATCTAGAAACGTGAAAGAACAGAAGAATAACAACTAGGAAGTGAAACTAAGAGATGAAGTCAAATAAACAAGTCAGCTAACAAAGATAAGTGAATCTTTTGTATTTTGAAGCAACCTTCATTAAATTATTTACTCCGAAACCTCACAGTAAATAATCTTTACCAAACTAAATAGAACTCTTCCTCTTGGCTTATAAAATGAGATTTAGCTTACTGAGATGGAGAATAAAGAGAATCAAAGTGAAACCTACAGTAAATTTTATACATATATATATATCACACTTTCTTTGTTTTTATCTTGGTATTTTTATAATGTGTGTGAGAGAAAACTTTCTATGTTTCTAAACTCTATTGTAGCCTGTATTTTGAAAGAGCAAAAGCAGGATAGCTGCACTTGAAATACATTAAGTTAGAGAAGAAATACATTAAGTTTTCTGAAGAGTTGAGAGAGAAGCTTTACAGAGAAAAAAGGGATTTTCAATTAGTACTGAAGGGGTGAACACAGAAAAGTGGATAAATAGTTGAGTTGGTTCTTTTATTGAGGATTTCTGCAATAACACACTGTGTTATTTTATGAGACATACAAAATGTATATTAATATACATGTAAAAGTATCATGTTTTGTAAAACACCTAAATTTACATGTAGACATATGCATTCAGAGGGACATGTATATATATATAGAGAGAGAGAGAGAGAGAGAGAGAGAAGAGGAGAGAGAGAGAGATCTACACTCTTTTTTTTACTCCTGGCTAATTTCAGGAGTTGAAAATACCATAGTTTTCTAAAACCTCTCCACATTTTTAGGCCAAGTTCACTCCCAAAGCTGATCCACTAAAACACTACGGGGAAATCAGTTTTATATGAGAGATATGACTGTCCCATCATACAGCACTGATGAGACTGCTGTGCTAATTCTTCAGTCCTAAAATCCACTTTCATGGGCATGAAAACAAAAACCAGTTATACCAAGAGTTCCTCTAGCTGGTGTTAAAAGCAACCACTATAAAACTGCAACTGGAAAAGCTTTTAAACCTTCTTTCTCAAACAGAGTGGACTTGTTCTTTTAAGTGCATCCCAGTTCATGCCAGATGCAACTGGTCATGCACTTCTAAAGTCTGAACTAGAAACACTCCTTTCTTTCTGGTCAAAATCACTAAGTTAAAAGAGAGAAAGAATATAATCCACTAACAAAGGCGACCAGCAAGATAAAAGCAAGAACAGACTAAAGGGTTCTGAATACAACCTAGTTTAGATTAAAGGCCAATGAAATATTGAACCCAGCCTCATATCGATTTACCTGGCTTAGCTTGTGTTATGTCAGTGTAATAGACTGTTGTTGGAAAGATAAGCAGGGCTATGATCTGAAGAAGAATCCTTAAACAATGAGAACCTTGTTAGAAAAGTTTTCTATTGTATATTTATGTATTAGCTGCCATTCTCTTTGTTTATTAGGAAAATCTTGTCTTAATCTCTGAGACTATAAAAGCCTTGTCAGTTTAATCTATTCTATTTAGTCTATATTTTAAACTACATTTTTGAGCAAAACAAATCCAAATATATCTTGTTTTTTAACTGGAAAAAGCTTCACTCCGAGTTCCCAGATAAATCTTGCTCCTAGATACAATGAGGCATAGAAAATGAATGCAATGGACATTTCCAAATGGGGAATGAGTTTTTTACTGATAGCCATCAGTGAAATCTCCATAGGACTTCAAAGCCTGTATGGAAAGCACTGGGTGTTTGTGTCAGGGGGAATAGATATTAGATATGGCTATTCCTAGTAAAACCACTGCAGAAGCATAAAGGGTGCACTTTGAGTCAGCCCTAAACAAAGGCAGAAAATCTCTTCTTACAACAACAAATTTGTATTCAGTCTATGCAGTGGGATATCAAGTGACCTGGCCAAACTAGCGTGTCTTTTCCCAAAAAACATACATTTCTTTTACACTTTTGTTGAGGAATTGCTTGGGTGAGGCCCACGTATTCCCCGTGCAGGATATATTATGGCTTTGAAAACAAAGGATCTTTCTGCAGGATGATGAAGCCCACACTCTGAATTGCCATTTAAAGCAAATAAAAATAGGGAAAAGATTTATTACAACATCTACTCTAAAGTGCTACAATAAAGAAACCAAGAGAAATTAGTCATAAAAAGGCATATTGTCTAACAGGACAATTGTGTTTAAGAGGGAAAACTACTTTGACTGATTAAAATATTATTGTGCCCTGAAATGAGATCCATGGAAGGACACTGGTTCCTTGGCAATGTAGTTGCATCTGAAAACACACCCAGGTCAAAATAAGTGTGTTTTCTGCTGGTTCATAAACCTGTAAATCCAACACAGGAAAGGGCACTGACAAACTTGCCACTGCTCCAGCTCCAGCAGCAGGATCTCTTAACATCTCAAAACAGGACTTACACGGTTTTTAACAGGTGAATATGGCTTTTTCTGGTCCTTTGGATGGGGTTGTGTTTCTACTCCTGCTCATCCTTTAACAACAAGATGCTTCTCAGTTCTCTTACCCTTGTACAACTTCCATCGCAGCTACTATGAGCAAGCAGCTACTATGAACAGTGAAATCCAGGATACAGAAACATGGACACAATCAATAAAGTGGGAGACAGGAGAGGAGGAGAGGTCTGGCACATTTTTCAATTTTGTTCATTGTTATTTTGCAAGCCAGGTTTCGTCCTTGAAGGTGAGAGTGAAACACTGTTGACACCCCCTTGTCTTTTCCCTTGAAAACTCTCTCTGCTTTGTGCAGAAATGTAGCCAGTTGTAGGATAGTCAGTGTGCACATGGAAAAATCAATATGCACCAGGCATTGTTTGTATTTCTGCAGAAAGTCAGATATTGTGTGTAGCTGCCCACATTTGCTCTCTATAACTTACATTATTGTTGCTCAGATCATGGACAGAATTAATGTAGTTACATGACCACTTTCTCTCTTTTTATAAAATCATAGAATTATTTTGGAAGAGACGTCCAAGAACACCGAGTCCAAATGTTTCCATAGCTGCTAGATTTGTTCATGGCATCTTTAGCTTCTGGAAGTCCTTGCCTTTAGGAGCCAGAAGTTAGACCAATGAATAATAGGCTGATTAGCTTAACTTCATCTATTTCCATACAACCTGAATAACTACAATTTCTGTGTGTCTTAAAAGATGTAGGTGACAAAGCCTTTGAGTACTGATAAAACATTTCATTACATCAACTTTCATAGCTAGAAGCAGTTGAATAATTTCTAGGTATCTAACCCTGATAAGCCTGGAATTTAGTGTTCATTTTAACAAGCCAAACCACTTCAGATATAACATATATACATTATATATATATATATATATAAAAATATATAAAATATAGCATATTTAACATTTCCAACTGTGCTACCTCTTCAATCATGATCTAGTATAATAATATTTATAATATATATATAAAAATGCATGATTCATACAATATTTCAACACAATAACAATGTATGGTCTGTCACTGCATGCTGCTGTACCCCACTTTTTAAAATAACATTACTGAAATCAGGTTTATTTAAATCAGTGACTTCAGTCAATAGCTTAAATCATCTTTACGTAAATTACTGATTAGATTTTATTTTATTTTTTAACAAAGCCTTGGTAAAAAATCTGCTCAGATCTCAATTTCCGTATTTTCCATGTATGAGAACTTTAAATGTGAAATCTCGAGAATCTTGAAAGCTGCTTAAAAACATGAAATGATATTTAAAGGTAATGAGTACTCTATTGCTTTAGAAAATATAATATTTTGAAACATCAAGAAAACAGCAACAGCCTTGTGAAAAACTAGCAACTTATTAGCATTTTTGGCCTCTCTCAGTTAGGCATGGAAAATTAAAATTTTGTTTGTTTGTTTGTTTGTTTTTTGTTTTGTTTTGTTTGGTGTGTTTTTTTGTTTGTTTGTTTGTGGGGGTTTTTTTGTTTTTTATTTTTTTAACCAGCCAGTAGTCCCTGGACTTTTGTCACTCTGGTTGCTCTTCCCAGCAAGTGGTTGTCCAGTCAGGGCTAACATGACAGGAATAATCTGCAAAGAGGACATGCCTTATTAAAGTCGTGGCCACCCACTTTGCTCCCTGACTCCATCTGGCTTCCCACACATTTTGCCTGTCAATCCCTTATTGTGCTTACAGGAATAAATAACAAACTGGCAGACATGGCATTTCCCTCTCACCATAAGTGTCACAAAAATTGAATTTTCAGAGGTGAAACCAACAGCAGATCCCCATCGTTCAGTTTGCAATTGATTTTTACAGGGGCTGCAATGGGAGGTTGAAATTCACCTTTCACTTAAATGAACAGCAACAGGTTTGTGCCCAGGCACAGGTCACCATTTGGGAGGTTTTTTTGTGAGGTGGAAAAGGACATTTTGATGCTGCTTTTGGTTTCCCTGGTTGCTTCAGCAAGTTACTTGTTGAAGTTAAGTTTTCATGGTTTGTGGCATCACATTACACAAACAGGAATTATTATTGATGCACCAAAGCTTTGGTCCTCTGAGAATGATGAGTAGAAAGAAAACTCCCTTTTGATGTAGCAGTTGCTGGAAATTCCTCCTGGGGTCACTCATCTGAAGAACAGCTCTCCATTTACAGCAAAGACAGCCTTGTGGATGGGTATTTTTAATGCCTTGGATATCTTTGTAAATATTAATTGGTCTATTCTGCACAAGCAAGTGCAGCACTAACTTTTCACAAGCTAATATTGAGTAATCCAATGTGTCAGCACCAGTTGTAGAGACTTGTAGAGACTGGACACACTGGGTTCAGTCCTCTTTCCCCCCACATATCACAGGAATATTGTGTACTTCCAACAATCTTCCCAATGAAGCCATGAAAAGTAGAACTTGTGTCCACACCTGGGTTTTCTCAAAGTAATTGAATGTAAATGGGCCAGGGGGAGAGTATTTAACTACAAAGCAGCACACCACGTTTCAGGGGTGAGAGTAAACACTCAGCTTAGGTACTTGAAGCAAGAATCAGCAGCAGTCTGCTTCCCTCCAGCTGTAGATTGAAAAGGGAGGATTTAAGGACTATGCCTAGTTTCCTGTATAATTACACAAATGCATGTGTGTGCATAAACATGCATACAGGAAAGGCTGAGAGAATTGGGATTGTTCAGCCTGGAGAAGAAATGGTTTTGGGGTGACCTAATTGTGGCCTTCCAGTGCCTGAAGGGAGCTCACAAGAAAGATGGAAAGAGACTATTTCCAGGGGCCTGGAGTGAAAGGACAAGGAGCAATGGCTTCAAACTGACAGAGAGTAGGGATAGATTGGATATTAGGGAGAAATTCTTGGCTGTGAGGGTGGGGAGGCCCTGGCACAGGTTGTCCAGAGAAGCTGTGGCTGCCCCATCCCTGGAAGGGACAGGTTGGATGGGGTTCTGAGCAACCTGGAATTGTGGAAAGTGTCCCTGCCCATGGCAGGGGGTTGGAATGAGGTGATCTTTAAGTTCCCTTCAAACCCTACCTATCCAATGATTTTATGATATTTATACACACACACACATGTTAGACAGTGAATGAGCAACCAGCCAGCAAAACTGACCTCCCACTTTCTAAGTAGTGTGTGCAGAAAAAAAAAATATATTGTAGCTGCATGGTCTCAGTTGTAAACCTCAACGATTGAAACACCAACTCTGAATGCCAGGGATATTGTTTATATTGTGTTGGCCCTGTCAGGCTGATCTTGCACAAAGAGCAGGAGGGGAGGTAGGGGACAGAGACCTCCGTGGTGAGGTGGCACCTCCTCACTGCTTCTGGCCCTAAGGGCTGGGAAGTGAAGGACTGTGGGTGGGTTCAGAGCACACAACCCCAGGGCAACTGCAGTAAGAGGAGCCTTAATGAGAGAAGTGTTAAGTGCCTTTGACACCTATTAGTGAAACGATGGTAAAAATAGTGTTGGGTCATGCGAAGCTGTACAGAAAAAGGTTGTTTATACTCAGTTGAAGCAACCAATGAACTGTGGGGTTTCAGCTGTTTGGCTTGTTTCAAGTGTGGTGATTAAAATAGACAAAAATATATTTGTTGATACTGTGCATTAGACATCCTTCCAAGACTCTATTCCTAACATTTCCAAAGGGGCAGAACTGAAACTACAGATTTAGGTGCCTGCCATTTTAGATGGCCAGTTTTAGAAATGATAAAAAACTCACCCAAGGTCACATGAGTAATTTTTGGTGGAGTTCAAATCAGGCCCGGGATGATTTGATATCTTATAACTCCTCAGTTCAGCAACTGTTTCACTGGGGTCACAATGGAAAAAAACCCAATAGTTTTTTGGGGTTTTTTGTTTCTTTGTTTGTTGAGAGTTGGGGTTTTTTTGTCAGCTATAATAATGTGGAGCTACTCTGCCTTCTATCAGGAGAGGAGATTGCTTATGCTTAAAAATTGTTCATGAAAAGGAACAGATCTTTAAGGAGTCAAAAAAAAGTTCTTTGAATAGATTTGGGTGTTTCTGAATAAAATTTTATTCAGGACCTAGTTTATCCTTCTAACCTGTTTTCCTCAGAGTACAGCTTCACCAGAATTGCCAAATAATGGTGTACAAGTGGTATATCAGATCTGAATTATATTTCCAGTTCAAAAACAGAAATACACATTTTCTTTCCTTAAGCATTTAATGCATTTTTCCTAAATAAAAAACATCCTCTTAATAGGGTCTTAGACTAATGTGTTTGGGATTTGTTGTTTGTTTTGTTTTGGGGATTTTTAATTTAATTTGAAGGCTACTAGTACATGCCTGACCTCAAAAGAATATTTTCTTTAATTAGAAAATGCTCCTGGCTAGAGATGTCAAGCCTGAGTCTCAAATAAGGAATGCCTAGTTAAACAACTCGAATAGGAAAATCTCTTAATCCATAACTTTAATCATAGCAGATATTTTACATAACCAAATATGTACTTAAATCAAATGCTGTCCAATTCAAGGAATACCAAATAATTTACTCAAAGTGAACCTATAAAGGAGTAGTCTGACTGCCATGTTTTAGCCTAAGGAGTCCTTATTATGAAGAAAAGCAGCACATGCATACAGGCACAAAAAAATGCTTTCATGTCTCCCTGTAAATCCCAAAATAAATTGATTGAAAAAAATAAGATGAACTAGGAATTAATAAGTATCGCACATAATTCAATGTCCTGTCATAGCCATCACAAAGGGTCCTAAATTTTCCAGCTAGTTTGGACTGCCCAACCTCACTTTATTTTGGAATATTTTCTGTTAAAAGATGCTACTCCCTGGCTGTAATGAGAACATGCAACTTCAAGTTTAGAATCAGTGGGTCAATGACAAAGAACATTCTGTGCTTCAAGGCTTTTACAGCCAAATGGGAGCTCTGGTTTAAGGGCAGAAACATTACACAAGCAGTGTCTGCTACCTCATAAAACTTAGGGTAGGATAAGAACAATTCCTTCCCAGAATCCCTCAAGAGAGTCTGAGACTTATGTGTGAGGACAGGTTGTGGTAGGTGACTTTGAAAAACACTGCTATTATTAATATAGGATAACAAATAGTTTTGCTAGGAAAGGTCTACAGTTACATGCAAACAGAGAACAGCTGAATAGTATTAAATCAACAAGCCAGCCTTGTGACCCTAATATTTGTGAACTTGTGTATCCTGGAGAAAACCCAGCGTGCTCTTCCCTTGCCTTGCCTCGATTTGGAACCCAGGCACCACCCCCACGCCTGCCCCATTCACTTCCACCCCCTCAGAGAGTGGCAGAAATGTGTTTCACTGACAGGCAGCCCGAGGATCGTGTTCCTCTTGACCCTCAGATTGCACTGTGACCTCCAAGGGCTTATTCAGATCTGTCCTTGGCTGTTCTCAGCTCCAAGAGGAGTTTCTCTGGCTCCCAGTGGACTTTTAACCCTGCTCGTTATGTAAAAGAGACTACAGACAAAATAATGGCAAATATCTGCTTGAGAATAAACAAGAATAATCAAACCCAGTATTTTCCCTTCTATCTGCAGCAGGTATTTTGGTAGTACAAATAAGTAGCACTAGTAGACAATGAATATCTCTCTGGCTGGGACAAGGCTTCAAATAAGCTTTCCCAAAACAGTTAATTCTGATTAACTAGTTATGTCCATATCTTAATTGGCTTTAAGTTTGAACAACTTCACAATAAAGCCACACACAAGTGAGTATAATTGTGTCACACTTAGGCTACTTTCAATTGTGTCATCACTGGGACTTCCATGAGCCTCGGGGCTACACAGACCTGTGCCCCTCTCAGAGCGTCTCCTGGGATCCTGTGGGAAGATCCTCCTATCCCTTCAAGTCCAGAGAGGAAAGGAGAGACTGGTTTAACCTGTGGCCTCCTGCCAAAGCAGCCAGCTCATTAGATCAAGCAACTAGCATTGCTTGGCTTCTACCTTTCACCTCATCCTACATGAGAAGCTCCACATATAAAACACAACCACACTCACATGGGGAGTTTAAAAGCATGAACATCAAGAAAAATCTGGGCAGGAGTTTTTTCACAGCACACTGAGGAATAATTAGCTTCCCATGGTCACTAAGCAGTAGCCTCAGGGTGTTTCTTAAAACATTTTCTAATGCATTTTCCACTGGAGTTGTTTGCTAAAATCCAAGGCAGATACATGAATTGAGAAACCTCAGATGAAATCTTCAGGTACTTTCTTCTCAAAATCCCTGAAGGTCCAGCTCTGTGTCCCTTCCCTGCCTGTAACATTTTGTTGGACATGAACCCCCTTGGGTTACAATCAGTATGTTACAAGGCTTTAGTGATCCCTATGCATAAAGAACTGCATCAAGAATTAAAAGGACTACTGCATGGATAACCAAAATATCCACTGTGAATAGCCAGTAATTTTGATGCCCTTTCACATCCTGGATCATTGGGCAAAGTAATTCTTATTGTTATTTCTAACGAGTGTACTAAAAATTACTTTAGAACAGAGGAAAAATATAATTAGTTATCAAACAGATTTTCCAGAGCACAAAGTCAATACTGACATCACTGAAATGTCTCACCAATGGAGTGTATATGAATATATTGTGAGGTTCCTGAGGACATTATTTCCTTTAAACCAAGTATTTCAGGGTTTACTTTCTTAAATATACATTGGAAGAAGTTTTTTTCTTTGGAGTGTGGGTGTTTTTTGTGCTCTTTTTCCTGTTTAAATATTTATCATTTCTTTCACTATAATTCAAATGTACATGTGAAGAAAAGTTCAGAGTTCATCGGTGAGACACTCTCATCCACCTCTTGCCAGATTTGTTTGGATTCACTGGTGAGGCATTGTCTAGTCAGGAAACTGCAGAAACCAATCCAATCAGCTTAAAAACTGATACAGCAGAAGCTTGGACTCCCATTTAAGTAGGAAGCAGCTGCACCGTGTCAAGATGTCATTGACCTTTGTTATTTGTTAACAGTGCCCTGGTGAAGTCACCACTTTCCCAACAGTGTCTGTGGAATGGCATGTGGGAGCATTTCTTAGATGCTTCAGTGTGACTCCCAGTGGTTTCACTTGTCCTACAAGATGTACACAAAGAGGCAGAATTTCCCTGCAGTGTCTGAGGAGAGGGAGTGCATTCTGGCCTGTGTGTGGGGGGAAATCCTTCACAGAAGGGGCAACAGCATCATAAAACACTGCAGCTGCATGCCAAGTGTTCATATAGTTGAGCCTTAAAAAGAAACCAAACAAAAACCAAACCAAACCAACAAAAAAAACCACAAAACCAACTCACTCCCCCCCCCCCCCCCAAAAAAAAACAACAAGCAAAGTTTTATTTCAATACTATGAAGGTGTGACCTTAGGTATATCATTGCTAACTTCAGATAAAATAAAACAAATTGCCATTAAACTGGGACAGCATGAGATTTGCATTCATTTAATCACATTGGTCTTGAGCTTGTTTCACCAGTTCAGTTTAAATCAGTATCACACAAACAAGGTCCTAAGTGCTGTAAATTTACAGGAAGAAAAAAAATGCCCATTTGTCATAAAGAACATATTGCTTCATCTGTGCATAATCCTGTACCAGGTGAACTGAGAGGATATTTTTAGATTCATTTTCTTGGCTGTGGTATTGTGTCCATAAATCTGTGACCGGCATCTCATTTATTCTAATGTGGGTTTTTTGCACTACTTGGCAATAAAAAGCAGCTTTGAAACAGGAAACAAGCATAATTGAAGTCGGTGGAACACCTCACGTGCTTGCAGCACTTCAGAACCTCTGAGGGCTGGATGAAAGTGCAAAGTGACACAGACCAGAGCCACCATCCTGCTACACACTGCGCTCAACACATGGGCCTGTCTTGGTGGGGCTTCAGAGGATGGGCCCGGATGAAATGGGGAGAACTAGCAAATTTTGCCAGGCTAGGAATTGTTCTATCTGTTCAGTGCAGCTGAGTAGCAACTCATGGAAAAGGGGATGGAGGAAGAGAGAAATGTGACAAGGTATAATATACAGCTGAAAGGCAGGCAAGAGAAAGGACGTGCTCGTCTTCAGCACAAAACCTCACATCTCAAGCTTCTTCCTGTAAGCTTGAACACCTTTCTGGTGAGCTCAGAAGAGAGGAGAAGACAGTGCCCTCCAGAGGACTCTGCAGTGCTGTCCTTGTGCTCTCTGTAGCAAAACAAACTTGATTTCTATAGTCCCAACTTTGCAGATGGGCCATGAGCACCCTGGAATCAATATCTGCCCATACTTTTGTAAAACGCTGGAGTAAAAATCAGATATTATGGGTGAGAACAGTTTATGGCCACCCAATGCTTAAATGACTTCAGCCAGGGCTATAAATGTACCTGCGTTATCATGCGCAGGGTAATGACCAGACTGAGAAAAGGTTGTATCTTTGAAATTAGAAAATCAAGTTGTTATCAGAGAGAGTTTGAAAATATTATATAAACTCTGTGATCGAGCGACACGCCAAGATATTTACATCTCCTCTGAGCAGACCGAAAAAGGAAAGATAATTTCCACGAGCATTTCTCTGTGATCTATTTTTTCCCACCGCCTCCTGTATACTGTAACAATGCATTTGGGAAAGTAGGTGTTCATCCCATACCTCCTGATCAAATTTTGTTTACTGTCTTCTTTCCCAGACTTCGCATTAGCAATGACCTCCATGGAGACACATTCAGTCACCATTAAAAAACCAAGCGGGGGTGGCGACGGGTGTACCAGGGAAAGGAGAAGCTGGGTTGGCAGCAGTGCCCTCCAGTCCAGCAGCACATCCCAAAAGTTTACCTTTCATGGAGCTTATCACTACATCTTGACCTTAGGAAGGAGAGGAATCGGATGTGGGACGACCCAATTCCAACAAGTCACACCCAGGTCAGCTGCAGCCCTGCTTCTAAATCAGTTCTGAATAGGAGCCATTTGAAGTGGAGGGGGGGGGAAAAGAAGCACTTCTTGAATTTGTGGGAAAAGGAAGTAGAGTGTGCCCTCTATGTCTCGGCCACCCCTGCCTGCCACAGGGTAAAATTCAAGCAGCTACAGAGCCCAGTCTGCCTTTACCACTAAGGTGCAAACTGTCAGATTTTGCCTGTAACCTGCTGGGACTTCATGGGCTTCATTAATGTGTTTAACAGGATGGCTGAGCCACTCCCTTAAACATCTCTGCTCTTTGCAGTTCCTCCTTTACTAACCCTTGATCCCACTTTTGTTCAGGCTGCTGGATCAGGTCACAGAATCACAGAATCACAGAATATTCTGAGTTGGAAGGGACCCACAAGGGTCATCAAATCCAACTCCTGGCCCTGCATAGGACACCCCAAGAATCCACCATGTGCCTGAGAGTATTGTCCAAATGCTTCTTGAGCTCTGTCAGCCTTGGTGCTGTGCCCACTGCCCTGGGGAGCCTGTTCAGTGCCCAATCACCCTCTGGGGGAAGAACCTTTTTCTAATATCCAACATAAACCTCCCTGACACAACTTCAGGACATTCCCATGAGCCCTGTCACTGGTCCCCACAGAAAAGAAATCAATGCCTGTCCCTCCACTTTCCCTCATAAAGAAATTGGACAGCAGGTAAAATTCCCTGTGACCAAGCTGGAAACATAAACATATTGCCAAAGCTACTGTCTGGAATTATTAGATTAAGTGACACAAAATCAGTTTAATAATTTCAGAATAAAAGCTAATAATAACCCAGTCTGGGGGCTTGACACGGTACTGTGTAGCATCAGAAGATCCTCAGGGGAGGATCTTTAAAGACTGAAAAGTGATTGGAGATGTCTGAGAAGAGAAGGCTCCTTTCTTCCTGCAGTGGATGATCACAGCAGCACTGAACCATGACACAGCTAGAGGTGGAAGAAACGATTTTTCACCAAAGTAAGCAAATAGATAACTTGTTCTTAATGTGAAAAAAACTCAAAAACTTAAAATGGCTTTGCATTCAGCTGTTAAAAAAGTAATACTTTTAGTGTAATGTAAAATAACTTACAGTAATGAGAAATAATTTACATTCCAAATGGGGCTAAAATTATGGGCACTGGATAGATAAATTTTAGTGGACATCTTTCTGAACTGACTAGTAATTCAGGACAGGTAATTTCAGCCAATTTAAAAAGCCATAATGTTTCAAAAGGTGGGTGTATGTCCTGCATCCAGAAATGCAGAGGAAATTTTTGGTTTCTTGCACTGATTCCTCTTTGAAGCATTTCATTTAATACACTGGTTTGATACAGTCTGACTGTATTAGGAATACAGTAATGTTTTAAATAACACTTTAGTATTTTGTACTCTGCTTGTGCAAAAAAACCCTCAGTAAGTGAGGTGCATTTGCTTAAACTCTCATCACATTCACAATTTACAGAAGTCAGACTACATGTTCACACATGTTTTGATCTTCTTTACCTTGTGTGAACCTTATATTGCTGGAAATCTAAATTAGCACTTTGTTTCTTGGTTAGCAATTGATAGGAGTGACTCTATATCCCTGGACTGCCTAAAGCTTCATAAGCTCAATCCTCTAAATCATTGCCTGGTAAAATGGGTGATGTGACAGCTCCCAAAACAGCATTTGTGTTTCTCTTAGGAAGGATTAAGAGCATATATGGAAAATGTATGGAGATGTAGAAGCATGGATAAGGAGCAGCAACTATCGAGTGGACCATCTCAACTCAGGATATTCTGTGATGGAACCAATTACAATCCTAAACACGTCAAGACCCTCAGATGTAAGAGTGTGGGCGAGGGAAAATGGCCACACTTTGGTGTCAAGTGGTGCCCTCCAGCTATTCCCGAGAAGTGGGGGCTGAGGCAGCTTCCGTAAGTTCACCTCCTGTTTATCCCACTCCTTGTTTATTTTCAGAGCCTGCATTGCTTGTGGCCGCAACAGGGGATGTTAAAAAGGAACTGCCAGGCTCAGGGTGCTTTTCCCAGATGACAAGGGTCATGAGGACAAGCAGGCAAAGTGAGGGGAAAGGGGAGAGCTGGAGGTATCTGCACCTCCTGGTTCAATGAGCAGACCTGGAGGAGAAAGGTCAGAATCACCACCTTAAAGGCTGAAGGTAGAAGAGGGTGCTCTTTTCCAGGCAATTGCAGCACCAACAAAGAGTGATACACCTGCTTTTTGAGCTTTGAAAGAGAAGGTGAAGCAATGACTCAACCAGCCCTAGCACTCAAAATGATGCCATCAGCACAAGGTGAGTCATGAGCAGGTGATGTCAGCACACTCTCCAAACCACTGCCTGCTGCCACAAACATCCAGAGGCTACCCAAATCAAGGAATGAATCTTTCCTCTGACTTTTAAGGAACTATCTGTATCTTTTTCCTGTTTTCCTACAGGGTTGAATATCATCCGTTACCATTTTCGAAGCTCTAAACATGTGTTTGAATTCCAGCACACACAGACGAGCTCTTATGAAAAAGACATCTGTCACCATTTCCTAAACTTATTAGCCATGCAATTCCTACTTTCAGAATTGCCAGGCATCTGACAGTGGAAAGATCCAGCAAAGGCCACGCTGTGCTCTACAGGAGGAAGTGAAATCAGCGCATGCTACGGGATCAAAAAGCAAGTAAATTGAGAGGGGTCACATCAAATGTATCATATTCAGTGTACAGAGATCCAGGAGTCTAAATTTGTTTCAAGTACTCTTGGGTAAATAATTTGGGTTTGATGTTAAAAATGTTTCATTAATTCAATCAATCATTTTGCTGAAAATGTTCCTGTAGAAGGTTTAGCGCTAAATGCAGAAGAGTCTGCTCTAGAGGTTGGTATTTTACAGTCCTGTCTTCATGCTGTGTTACTTTATTAACTGTATTCATTTGATGTCTTAGCTAAAGGACACATCTCCCCAATTTTCCACTTAATTCATTGATTTTTCAGGCAGTTGCAGTAGTGACTATTACTCGCTCAAATTCCTGAATATCTGAACTTTGTGATACACTTGTCTGATTTTCGCTGATTTTATAGACTAAGATATAATTGAAAAAATAACAATGATTTTCAGAGATTTTCCTTTTCACCATTTTAAATTGTCTTAGACTTCTAGGGAAAGGTCAGCAGAACAAGAGAGGCTGAGAGCTGATGGGAGTTACATTTAGTTCAAATCTTTTGCATCTCACAGGAACAAATACCTGCAGAGCTTTTTCTGAACTACCAACAGCATTGCTGAGCCTTGTTACTAGTTGAGCTGAAAGCAGCTTTTCTGAAACCTTCCAGGGAAATTGAGCACAAATCCTGTTCATTTTGCCAGAACAAACAGAAGTATAGAATATATTAAGTAGACATGTTTAATACTCCTAACAAGATGACGGGAAGGGGAAAGTTCATTTGATAAGTAAAAGGATCTACAAGACACAAAGTTCACTACTGTACTTGTAAGGAGGGGTTTCTTTGTTTAACACAGATGTGACTGGAACTCTGTTTGAGACCTTTAGATGAATTAATTTTTCTTGTAAATAATTCCAGATAACAAAGCTACAAACTAAAAACCTTTTTTCTTTTACTAGATAGAGCTGTGCTACCTTTCTCAGTTCTGTGAGTCAATCCACTCCCAAACCTGCAGCCAAGTACTGAAGCAGAATTTGAAACTGGTGAATAGAGAAGGGAACCTGCAAGACTGCAGACAAGGAATGCAAGAGCACGTGGGAAGGCATGAAGAAAAGCAGAAAATATCACAGGCACCTTCTGAAAATGAACACAATTCCTCAGTTGTGTGTCTCCATAGTCTGCTGAACAGAAGAGATCTCTTGGGAGGGAGGTCAGTTAGAGGAGCTGGAAGTCTGATATGTTAAATCACACCCAGGAAAACTAAAGGAAAAACCCCACAGTAATCAAACAAAGCCAGACCTTTCAGGCCATAACACTGACTGTTCACAATAACAAAACACTCTTAATCCTGAGAGTAAAGATGTCCCTTAGCACTGCACAGGTTCTGTCCAGAGTATTCATTGCTACAGATTGGTCAAAATCAGTTCATATCCCTGCTGAAATGCCCAATGAAAATGATTTATTTAGCTTCATGCACCTAAGTTTTTTTACAAAAGGTTGGGTTGCACCAAGTAAACACAGCTGAGTTGTGATAACTTGGGGAAATGTTTTTACTGAACTTGTGATTTAAAGAACTTTTATTCTTTGCTGAGAATGTAAAATGTTTTGGCTTAAAGTACTATTATTGACCACCTAGAGGACTTGTTGGACATGTTGGTTGTTTCTTGTGCATACATGCTCATATGAGAATTGGGATCCCTGGCTGAACTGTGTAGTCCATAAAATGTACACATATTCCCACAACCCATTTCTTTATGCAACCAGAGCCTGGGGACTGAAGTCCTTTCTTCTCCCTTTAAAATAAAAAATGAGGGACAATAAACACTTCCTATCACAAAAATTATGGTTTTTGCTTAACTGCTCCAACAAAGCTACAACAAAGTACTACTGCTTGAATAAGAAAAACTTATTTCTCTCCATCTTACCCAAAGCCTCACTCCAGATCTGCTCCTTGGTGTTTTATGGACCTCTGTGCATTTTCCTGTCTCCTCCTGCTGCAGGTATCCTGCAGGCTTATGTCTCCTGCCCTGCCTGCTTCAGCCCAGACCACTCTGTCACACAAAATACACTCAGCTGCTCTTGGAGAAGACACATTTCAGGGTTATGAAATGGAGAAGCCGTGGTGCACTGAGCAAGCAGCATTCATGTTGACTGCAAAGCCTCACTGACAGAATAAGCTTAGATATTTACACAGCAAAATAATCACAAACCCCAACCATCTACAGCCTACTGGAAGTGCCCCATACATTATTCAAAGTAGTTGTTGTCACCCCAGACAGCAGCCAAGCCCCTTACTCGCTCACTGCCCTGACAGTGGGATCAAGGAGACAATCAGAAAGGTAAAAGTGAGAAAAAACTCAACTGGGTTGAGATAAAAACAGTTTAATGGGGAAAGCAAAAGCTGTGTGCACAAACAAATCAAAGCAAGGAATTCTTTCATCACTTCCCATGGGCAGGCAGGTGTTCAGCCACCTCCAGCAGAGCTGGGCTACATCACATATACTTGGGAAGACAAATGTCCTCACACTAAACATTCCCCCCGTCCTCCTTCTTCCCTGCCCTTTAGATCCTGCACGTGATGCCATATGGTCTGGAATATCCCTTTGGACAGCTGGAGTCACCTGTCCCAGCTGTATCTCCTCCCAACCCCCCATGCACCCCCAGTGCCCTCACCAGCACTGGCAGCAGGAAAAGCAGCAAAGGCCTTGGCTCTGTGTGAGCAACTGCTCAGCAATAACAAAACCACCTCTATATTACCAACATCTCTATATTCAGCTCAAAACCAAAACACAGCCCCAGAGCAGCTACTACAGGGCAGTTACCCGTTCATTCTAAGGTAGCATTTTTCTCCATCTAAAAAGCTCTCTGGAGCTAAAGTAAAATCAAATGTCAATTAAATACGGAGGCCTAAGGGGTGTGTATCTCTCTTCCATCACTACAGAACAGAAAGTCAAAGTTCAGTCAAGGAATTCATTAACCAGCAAGAATGACAGAAACCATGTATAGTAAACAAAAAATAACTGTTTTGAGTACATTTCTTGGATAAAAACTTGGATAAATTTGAGCTTTTGACTAAAACTTTGTTGCCCTAATATTCTTTAAACAATAGGAAAAAATAATCATAAAATCATAGAATGGTTTGAGTTGGAAGGGACCTTAAAACTGATCTTGTTCCAACCCCCTGCCCTAGGCAGGGACACCTTCCACTAGCCCAGGTTGCTCAGAGCCCCATCCAACCTGGCCTTGGGCACTTCCAGGGATGGGGCAGCCACAGCTTCTCTGGGCAACCTGTGCCAGGGCCTCCCCACCCTCATATCCAATCTAAACCTACTCTCTGCCAGTTTGAAGCCATTTCCCCTTGTTCTGTCACTACAGTTCCTGATAAAGAGTCCATCTCTGGCTGCCTCGTAGGTCCCTTCAGGTACTGGAAGGTTCTGTGAAGTCACCACACAACATTCCATGAGTTTGGGCAGCCCTCAACACCTGCAAGACATCAACATAAGACTGAATTTTACAGAGCTTAGAAATCTCCACATTCCCTATATTTCTCCAGGAAAAAAAAATGGAAAAAAGGGAATCCTGTTCTCCAAGGTGCTCTAAATAGAGAAAATTAATCTTTAGAGAAATCTGTAGCATTTATATAGGAAAAAAACAAAGATCACGTAATTCACGTGATCAATGTGTTCCTGCTTCCTCCCACTCCTTCTCTCCTCTGTTGTATGTGGAAACAACAATATACTCTTAGTAGACCAAAATATTTCTGAAGAACCTTAAGACCCCTAAATAAATACAGGCGCTTTGGGTAAGATGCAACTCAAAATGCAACTTTTTCAAGTTCTTAGTCACCATACTTGTTCATCCAAGCAGCAGTTACTCATAAACTACTTGTATATTATGCTTATATTGCACAGTACCTAGATAAGACAAAGATCCCCTTGTTAAGGGAAAAAACCCTAGATGTGTAAGTAGGAGATAAGATGATTGGAAACTGATACCCAATTTCTGCACAGAAAGCTGATTCTTCTCAGCACTCTGATCTCAGGGTTTACCATCATCACATCACAGCCAGGATGACCCATGGCTTTTTTGATTCCTGTGTATTGAAACTTGGCAAGAAGGCAAGGGAACATCTTTTTGTTGCAGGATACACAGTTTCTCCAGTCTTTCTCCAAACAAACCTTAAAAATTAACCATAACCCAGCATTTCCAGAGTGAAAATCTCTGAAGTGAGCTGGTAGCTGTCTTACAGCGCCCATGGCAGACCATCACACAGGCATTTTTGCACTCTTGCATTCTTGGTTCTAAGCCAAACAACTGCTGGGAAAGGCCAGACAACAACCATGAACTGAACAGTGACTGCTGGAGGCTGAGGTGAAGTCTGGTAGAAAGGTCTGGCAGCCTCTATGTGTTAAATGGGAAAAGAAGCCATCACTAAGCTCCAAAGTGAGGAAAAAAAAAATCTCATAAGACCTATTAAAAGATGAAGAAATTAAAGGTCTACCAGAACAAATTAATTAGATAATGAAACTCTGGAATTAGATCAAAACTGAGTGGGGGAGGAGGGAGAAAAAGGGGGAAATAAGATCAAATAACAGCTGTGGGATGCAAGACAAACTGACTGACTCAAGTCAGACTGAGAATGAGGCAGCATCTGGCAGAAGCAGGGAGAAGAGCAGTGGGAAATGAGAACAATGGGAGTAGAGACTTTGGGAAAGCTGGTTGGATGATGTTGCATACCAGGGTACCCAGGTGGGCTGACTGCACAGACATATTTAGGCTCAAATGTGCTCAAATTTTGGGAATCAGAAAACATGCCTTACCAGAGGAGGAAGATAAGGAATTGCTGAGATATGAGCCAACAAAACAACACTGGGAAACAAGGCTGAGCATACCATCAGTATTTATTTGGATAATATTCATGCCCAGAAGGATTAAAGTTCTATAGTGAATTAGAACAAACATGGCACACTGCAGATATGGACTGACTTGCCTCAGAGTATCACATTTGTTGTTGCATAGTCTTTAAGCCTGATTTGTTTTCCACTACTAGAAAAATTTTGGGAAAGCATTCAGAAGCTGTTTTCTGCCTCTTCTTACAGAAGGTGTGCTCCTGATGAGGGGAAGGGTTGCAGGCCAGATGGTCAAGAATTATTTTCTAAAGAGAGATGTGGTCCCTATTTCCTAAAGATACTCAGATACCTATTCATGATCATCACAGAACCTCTTTCATAGGCTAGGCTTTCTAAAACCCACGAACATTTTAGGGACATTAAGGCTATGAATGGTTAAATATTTTTAACCAGGACTTTGGATAACAAAGTACCTAAATTACTTTTAAAATGATAACCCAAGAGTTTACTGAGGTGACAATAAATTCTGACTTTCTAACACTAGTAGGATAGATTGAACTTTTACACTTCTGCAAGGAGTTATATGTGTGTGCAGGATGAGCTAGAACAATCTTCAGGCATGAATTCCTAAGTCAGTGAAGCTAACACAGTCACAGCATAATAGCTGGCATCAGTCCTCCCCTTTCTGTCCAATTTACTACCCATTTTTATCCAAAAGGATCAGAAGAATGAAAGAAGATATCAGGAGGAAGATGGGTGTCCTGTCTTATCACAGGAGGAATGGGATTATTCTCACGAGATCACAACTGAGAAACTGTTGTAGTAAAAAAAAGAACCAAAGTAAAACACAGGTTTTATAGACTTTTCTTTTATTTTGCTCCACTGATCCCAGCAATGTTTATCTGAAGTATCATATTGTTTCTATTCCTCATTTCAAGTGAAATTATTTATTTTAATTAAAAAAAATCATTCAGAAATGAAGGTGGAATGGAAGGTCAGCAGAAAACGTGTAACTCTAATGGTAGAATTCGGTTCTTCCATGGACTGTGAAATAAAAGTTCCAGCTAAAATGAGTAAAAGGAATGAGAAAAAGGAAGCAGCTGGTTAAAGAGGACAAAGTCTCTGCCTCAAGTGGTAAAGGCTGTGGCCTTCAGGGGACAAAATGGTCTTTAGTACAAACAAGTATTTAAATAAGAATTTAAAGCTGCAGAGCACTGAGCACTAAAGCACTTTGCTTTCAAAGGTATCATACCAAAAAAACCATGTCACGTCACAGATTAAAATCTTTTGCAAAATTAACAATGGACATAGAAGGCAGTGAATAATCATTTGTATCTACACTTTACTTGTCCTTTTTTTATCAGCCTGTACAATTGCTGAAGGTCAATAACCAGTATCACAGCCTGAAGAAAAAAAAAAGAAAAAAATATTAATATAAAAATGGTTATAATAAAGGATGTGGTGTTTACACTGAGTAAAAGGGGTCTCAGCAGTTAGACCTGTGAGTTCCTACAATCTTGCCACACATTCATCATCATTTCAGCATCAAACTTTTGGAATTTTTTGTTATATTTGACACATTGCAGCCTGAGTATACGAGCTAGAATGCCACTTGCATCTCTTACATATGGAAAGAGAACATTCCAAATGTCACGAAATATATATATCCTAAATTGTTCTTTTTATGGTAGCAGCTTATGTCTCTCACTATCACCTTTTGTGGTGTGAGATATAGTGTGTATTCTCACTGGTTTGGTGGTGGAGACTAAACTTGTGCAATCTTCACTTTTCTTCACCTGTTAATGTCTCCTTGCAGGGTGTTAAGTCACATATTCCCCTGGTGCCCTGGTTTGTCCATCCAAAGGAATCAGTGGGACAAGAAAATGTACAGCAGACACAACAGATGCATTTGACAGGTGAGGAGAGGAGGTTTACTCATGTCCAGCATGAGGTAAAAAGTTCTGCAGCGGGAATCTTGCTCACAGAAGAGGGATATAAAATATAGGCACAGTGCAGTGGAAAACTTGGTTAGGAAGGATACTTTGTAAGTTACTAAGGGACTTGGCTCATACGTTCTTCCTCATCGAGAAGAAACTCTGCTGCCACACCAGGGTGCTTATACAATCTTGTGAATGAAAAATTCGGTGTTCTCAGGTTCTCTGTTATGCTTATTTCCTTTTCCTTTAGGTGGAAAAGTTGGCTTCCTTCCACTATTAGAACTTCCTGTGGGCTGTGAAGCTGTGTTGCAAAGAGCATAGTCTTTTCAGCAGAAAAACACCACTACATTCAATACAATCATATATTTTAAAGGACATATTTAATTTACTCTTAAAGCTCTGAAAAATCTGTCTCTGGCTGAAAGAAGAGAACCACCTCTCCCATCCCAAAATTGTGGAAAAACTCCAGTGATAAATATTCCCTTTTTTTGTGGTTGTTTAAGGAGTCCCTGTAGTTTAATTATTGTATCCTTTCCTTCCTTCCTTCAAGCACTTTTACTTCAGCTTGAAGTGAGTCCCAGTGAAGACTCGAAGTCTAACAACATCACAAAAAGCAGAGAGAAAGTCTGGGGTAGGAGGGGGAGAAAAGGTAAGTGTGGCTTGACAAGTGATGAGGAAATAGACTTTCAAGACGCAGACCCAGGACAGCTATGCTGACACTGTATCCCTGGGAAACACTGGGAAACTCCACATCAGCCAGAGAACAGCATTACTGAGCCACTGCAGCATATAGGAGTGACCAGCAGGCATGCTGGTATTTCAGAACAGACAGGCTGAAGTCATGAGAATATGAAACACCATCTGAGAGGAGGCATTCTGTGCAAAATGCAAGGAAATCTCCATGGAATCAGCTAGGAGGCATGTCAGGAGCGTGACCAGCAGCGCTGGCTGGAGTTCAAAAGACTCAGTCCCGCATCACACAAAGCATCCAAGTGTTGCAAACATCTTCAGCCCTGTGCGTGTCTCGTAAGTTACTGTTACATTAAAATTCCATGATTCTCACCCACCCCTTTAATCATGAAGTGGTGCCCTCCCACAGCACCTACCAAGGTCAGAAGAGCTCTGCACTCACTTTGATACCCTTCTGAAGTGCTGCCTTGTCAGATAGAACCAAAGACTGTCTGCTTCAGGTGATGTTACAAATTAGTTACAAATTTGGGATCATATAGGTTTCTCCCACTGTTGTGCTGCAAGAAGAGATATTATTTTGTTAGTTTCCTGAATGTTTTCACTGGAGAGCCTTCACAAGCCAGTCAAACTAAATTAACAGAGCCAGAAAAGTGGGCCCAGGCAGTACCAAGACAACAGTAGATCACTGAGTGTTTTTCAGACCTCTTTTATGGCATTTGAAAAGTGATTCAAACTGTATCTAAATGTCAGGCAAAACAAGTTTCTGGAGATGCAGGCAGCTCACCAGCAAACAAGCTTTCTGAGCAGGTGGTGTGGTATCTGACAAGACAAGGGAAAAAGAAAATAAATATGCAAGGCTAGATCTCCATAATCCATGTTAACAGTGCTAGAATCCCCTCCCCAAGGCCTGAATCTCCATTCCTTCATAACAGTGAATTCTTGCATTACTGGCAAATGCAATTGAATAATAAGCTTCAGAGCACAGAGTTTCTCCTAAAACGCTGGGCACTGATATAAAAATCCCATGTCATAAATTCAGCTTCTTCTAAATAGAAGTAACTTGCTGTAGGACAGCAAATATTTGCCCTAAAATTTCAAAGAAATACCTGAAACAAGAGTTAGCTGAGAATTCAAAACAACTCCTTTTCATTAGAAATAACTAAATAAACCTTCAAATATTGTTTTCATTCTCAGGCAAAATGAGAGAGATTTTTTTCCTCTCTGACTCCTGCCTCTCCCCAAAGGAAAAAGGTGTATGGGTATTTAATTCACAGTAACATAAAGGAAAACTACCACCTTCTGGCTCTTCCTTCCACGCTGCAGCTATCTGTGTCTTCCAAGGCTGCCAGACAAATATGATTCTGGTATTAATGAGCAAAACTCTGCTTTCAGAGCTAGAACAGACAGAATCAGAGCACTAAGGATATGGACAGAATCAGGGCACGAGATAAATTTCCGGTTGGTTTATATCAAAGGACATGGCTATCTGCAGGATTCTTCCTGCTGGCTTCACTCAGCCTGGCAAGCTTATTTTAACAGTTTGATGAATCACAGAGTAAGTTCTTATCTCTGAGCACGAGCAGGGCTGGCCCGTGGGAAGCTGCGTGCCTGAAGTTAACCATGTACTTAAAATCCTAACAAGTATGTCCTCTTGGAGTAAATAAGGAGAATTGGGCTTTGGGGTTCACAGATCAAGCAGTTTTGATTATCTTTTTGAGGGGATGAATCCCTTCCCATTTGCCTTTGCAGTTACGTGGCAGGAGATGGTGGAACATCCTTTATGGGGATTAGAGGAGGAAACAGTCCAGTACTGCTGGACAGTGACAGGGGTTTGGTGAAGTGCAAGCTTCAATCCTCACAGAATCACATGATACAGCCATTTCTGGCACCACTGGGCATGGCTGAGTCTGTGTTTGTGGATAAAAGAGGGCTAGGACATGGCTTCTGAAATAAGGTACCTGTACAAAACTTTAAATTTAAAATTCCGTACTTCTGGTGCTTCCTGTCTCAAAGAAGAATGGTTGGGTACATTGGGTACATTGCTCTTAATTCTTCCAAAGCAAAAGGATTTCAAAAATCACTCTAAAGAAATAGAAAAAAAAAAAAAGAATAAAAAAAATTTTAATATGAAAAATATTACATTAATAATGTAGGCAGTCTGAACTAGTTACCCTACTAATTGTTGCTTCATGAACTGTCATTGCTGCTGCTGCTCTGCTTCTTATAGAAAGGGCATCAAAAAAATGAAGAGGTGTCAGGAGAACAGCTCAGGAATGATTCTAAAGACAAACACAACAGCATGGTCAGATAATAATCCAGGCACAACTGGAGGTGTTTTCCATTTGTGGGAGATGGGATGGGGTACCAGGACTCTGGCACTGTCCAAGTATTTCCAGAGAGACAAAACTCAAAGATTGAATGGAAACATCAAGCAAACCAGGGACCACTCTGTATAGGTCCAAAACCTTTCCAGGCACCTCTTACAGGAGTAATTAGCACCCTACACTTTCTGTCACTTAAGCATACATTGCTTTAAAATCAAGGAAAAACCTTTCTAAGATGTTTTATTGCTCACCCAGAAGCTCTAAGCTCACTGCCAAGCATGGCTCCATAGCACAAGGTAAAAGGAAAGTTAGAACAGGTATCTGAAGATTCATTCCTTTACTACCTTAAAAAAAAAAACCCAGTTCTCTCACCCCCACTAATGACATCAGAGTTTTCCAACTGATGTTTTCTGTATAAAAATATTTCCCTTTTCTTCTCCTTGTGCCTAGGCCTGTTGGAGGCTGCCATTTCTACAATTCACCCATTCTCAGCTCATCTCACCTCCAGATCCAGTGCTCTTTTTCCTAAGGTTGGGAGTGGAGAAGGATCTGTGCATAACTATCAGCAAAGTCAACAGCTTAGCTCAAAGAGCTATGAAACCCAAAATGTCCTCTTCCTCTCCATCAGAAGGGGAAAAAGAGAATAAACATCTATTTATGGCCTTCAATTCAAAGGTCAATGAAAATAATCTCATTTGCTTCCATTTGTTTTGAAGGAGATCCACAGATCTTTATTTTTAGGTATGAAAGGATCTATTGCTGGCTGCTTAAAATATACCATGACTGACTTCTCATCCACACAACAATGCTCCTCCCTCTCCTCTGTTGCTCTTTGACCATCAAAGGGCCTTTCTAAGTTTTGTTCAGCTCACTCTCATTTTCCCCAGCACACACTAAATACTTTGTTTAGAATCATTTTCTGGAACATTTCTTTCCCTTCTCTGATGGAAAAGGCTTCAGCCTCCCTTGTCAGAGCCCTCCCCTGTATCCCTGGCCATGTTTCTGGGTGCCTCTGTGTAAGGAGACCATCACAGAGTCATGGAATCATTAAGGCTGGAAAAGCCCTCCAATATCATCAAGTCCAACCTCAACCTTAGCCACGCCCTGCAGTTGAAACGTACTTGGCAAACCACAATATCCAAAACATTTGCTGTCTCACTCAAATTGCTGTCACTGACAGGAATCTCCTTGGATTTCTGCTGCACTGGGTTGGATGAAAAGCACCAGGTCAATAGAAGTCCTAACAAAGTAGGGCCTGTTTTCTCTTTATTAACTGTTTAAGGAATTTGTTGTGTACTACAGACAACAAATTCTATAAAAATTATATATATTTACATATATAAATTTATGTAAAAAAGAACATACTTTTCCATTCAGGTAAATCTGTATAAATAAGGTGCTGCTGTGGGAAGTCACCCAAGCCTTTAAATCTAATCCATACTCTGCCTACTCTGGCTATCTTGCCAAATGGAAATTAGACACCCTGGGACATGAGCCCCCAGAGCATCTAAATAACAACTGAAAGGATTTAAAGATTTGTCACAACTATAGTGGACAATAAATATCTGAGCAGAGTGGCAGATTTCTGTGGGATAGGGAGTGACCACACTGGTAGCTACCCATGATTAGATACCCCATTCTTCTCCTTTTCAGACCAAGCTCTTACGTGCACCAAGAATTCCTATGAATTAAATACAATGTTTCAATTAAAACAGCACCAAAAGCGGAAAAAGTTTATCCTAAAGGTATTTATTCCAACCCGGTGAAAACAGATGAAGCAAATATTTTTTAGAAAAATACTTAATATAAAAATTATCACTCAATGCACCAAGGTCTTATGACTGGAATAAAAATATCTTCAGTCATCCTTCCAACTGAATTGTGCTGTTTATGCTGTTAGGAGAGACAGGGATTTAGCTTCCATGTTACTCAGAGTCTGTGGATCAGCCTCATTTTCAACAGTGGCTATCATTCTTAAGGAAAACTTCTTTTCTTGCACTGCCAAGCTAAAGTCAACCCAGCCTTCCAGCACTCCAGTATGTAAAGATGTGTATTTTTTCCCTCATACACATTCTGTCAGACCACATTCCTACAGCCTGAGAAAACACCACACAAGCTAAATCAAAGATAACCCAAAAATACTTTCATAATGAACTCTTCTAAAAACATTTTACATCCCAGGGATGGCACTTAAATATTCCCTTGCAAATAGAGTGTCAGTTCCTTTTCTTATTAAAGAAGTTCTGAGCACTAACCAGTATTTCCTAGAGTTTTGAATCGTATTTTACTCCTGATAAGAGGATCAGAGATGCAATTATTAGTGAGCAATTCTTGACAGGCTTCAGGGATCTCAGCACCAAGAAAATGGAGATTAATGGGTCTGCTCTGAAAAGTCCTAGGACATCTGGATATTACACTTTAAAAATGGGATCTGTTCTGATTAAATGAGGGCATCTGGTCAGCTTCCTGTGGGAAATTACTGTCCTAATTTTAATAACAATAAAAGTAATCCAATATACGGAAGGCAGATACCCTAAAGAATCAGACAGTGAGTGTTGAAGACTGGTAGTCAACTCAAAAGGACATCACCAGCAAAAGTCACCATTAATGTCAGGGAGCAAGACAAGATCACAGCAACCTCCTGCCTGCAAAAGCCAGTGCTGGTACAGAAAGGGAAGCTCCTTTGCATGAAAACTATTGCCTTGCCTCTTCCTCTTCTTCCTCTTCCTCCCTTCTCTCCCTTCTTGACTTGGCAAGGCATTTGTAACCCATCTGCCCAAACCTGCCACGTCTCCCTCAGGGCCCAGAGTCCCTGAGGCCTGTGGGGGAAAAGCTTTCAATCCTTACAAACTTTGAACTGTTCATTATGTCCAGATCCATCTATTTTTAGGTGTATTGCACTTAAAACACAGGGAGCCTGACAAGGTTCCTCTGCTGGTGGATATTGGAGCACAGAGGGAGGTGATTGCAAGGAGATGTTCAGCCTTCTTCAGTGGTTCTCCAGTGGTGCCAGGCCCTGGATATATGGCAAAAAGACTAAAAATATATTGATTACTATTCACTTCCACAAAAACAGCAGCAAACAGCAGCTCCACAGGGACTGATACTGCAACCATAATGTCAGTTCTACAGGATGGTGTTACTCCTTTATAACATGGGTGGCACTGACTTCCTGCACTTCCTGATCCTGCTGGGAAATCCTTACCAGGACTAGGAATTTTGTCCATGAATAGATTACACTGTAGTTATATTATTTATATTTATGTCAGAACCCCTTAGAACCAAGAGGATTGACTGTAATTGCCATTTGCATTGTTAATTATTATTGAGTGGCTGAAGTCCAGAAAAAGAGAATTCATTTGAAAATATGAAAAAGTATAAACAGGAA
The DNA here is from genome assembly GCF_003984885.1 of Neopelma chrysocephalum. Lineage (NCBI taxonomy): Eukaryota > Metazoa > Chordata > Aves > Passeriformes > Pipridae > Neopelma > Neopelma chrysocephalum. The sequence goes on along the minus strand of NW_020897811.1, from coordinate 656,514 downwards.
AGCTAGTCAAGGGGAAGAGATATTCTTTCTAACACACAGACACGACAACAAGGGACAATATGAACCAGAGCCATCTCAGACTGCCTGTGGGTGCCCTGCCAGTACTAAGAGCAAAAATAGGACTCATAACACCAACATCTGACTCTCAAGTCTCAAGGCTGCACAGGCTTCTGCTGGCAGCTGCAAAAAAGAATCATAAATAAAGATAAATATTAGCTAAAGCAGAGGCAAAAACAAAGGGGAATCTCAAGGACACTGAAATATTCCTATGTCTGAGAGAGGCACTACTTATTTTTGAATAAGGGCTTTCTGGATTATTAGAGAACTGCAGAATTATCACCACTTAACAGCACCCATTGGGCTCAGAGGAGAGAGGTGATCTCTGGTTCAAAAATAAAAGCATGGGCACAAGCAGGTGAACAGATGGGAAAGCATTGTAAGGGTCTGCTTCATCTGCAGCCTGTGCCTGCTGCCAGGATCAGCTAAATATCTTTTGAAAAGAAACCACAAGTCCCTTCTTTGAGCTATGCTTTTATTTCAGGTTGTAGGGGGAAAAAAAGCACGGACACTGGGTCTTCCCCACTAAGAAACGTGAAAATTCTCAGAAGCCACCGATTGAAAAATCAAAAAAAGGGGAATGGAAACAGGAAAATCTCCACTTAACCCCATGCATGAATAAGCATAGCAAAGCAGCACAGCAGGACTCTTTAAAAAAAGTTTCATGCTCCAGGGATCCCTTGTCCATTCACCCTACTTCAAATCCCAGTGTCCTGCTCAGGAACCCAGTTAGGTCAGGACTTTGTCACTGCTGGGCCAGTCCAAGTCACCTGCAGAGGACAGGACCTCCATGTAGTGAGAAGAGAGTCTTTGAACATCTGTGGGGTACAAAAATAAGGAAACAAAAGCAATCTCATCTCATTTGTCTGATACAAGTCTAAGAGTTCATGGTGGTGTCTGTGGAGAGGGGAATACTATTTCATAATACTCAAGTCAACATTATTTGTGGGAAGTTCAATAGCAGGAAGGCCACATCGAGAAAATGGCAGAAGTGGAAGACAAACAGCTCTGTAACAGGCAATCCTTGCCCTTAGACAATGGTGTAATACCATATCTCCTTATCTTACCAAATATGTCGCAAATAAACTTTTTACTTGAAGAAACACAATCCAGTTTGGTGTTCTTTAGTGCTCTGACTGGGTTTTGCATTTGCACAGACCGTTCAGTTAAAAGAATGTTTAATTTCCAGTAAGTTTTCTCGAGCTAGTCTTTCCTCAAGGAATCTTTTAAATTTATGTTTCCCCAGAGTGCTTTGAAGGCAGATCATCTCAAGCCACATCCTCTGGCAATCTACCAGGATTTTAGTTAAACTAAATGCCCAACACAAATTTATACCTGGTGATGGGAAGGATGAGAGCTTGCACTCAGAACTGCCCAGCTGAGCTGGAGTTGGAATCTTTGTTCTTCTTCAGATAGTGACATTCATCTGCATAAAGCAAAGGATCCTGATATTGTGCACTGGGATTAGAGGACTTATCATGATGATCTGAAGACAGAGCTGGGTAATTTTATATTTCATGTCCTTCCCAGGAGCCTTTAGAGACTCACCAATATAGTAGATACTTTGTGACTAACAAAGACAAAAGTCACAGTGCCCCAGGAGTACCCTGAATATGTGATATGAGGCGATAAATGGAGAAGAAACGTAGGGAATGCACAGGGACTTTGAAGAGAGAAGCTACAAAAGAAACATGTCTCTAATAAAAAGGGTATCAAACTCAAAGTGATTGTTAGAGGCAGGAAAGACTGAAAAACTTGCTGAATCTCATTTGTAATGTGATCTGAAGGATGAGATGCCAAGTCCGGTCAGTGCACTTAGGAAATATGGTCCTGCTTTTTATTCACATTCCTTCTCTCCTTTCCCAAATGAAAAGAAACTCCAAAGGTATGACACCAACACCCAAGAAACATAAACAGGTTGAATGAGCTGCCTCCCCTTTCCAACCCTAATCTGAAAGAGCAGTGAAGAATATGGGCATCAGTGTAACCCATGTCCTTAGAATGTGTAACCGTGAATGAACTTGAAACTTTTTGTTGTGAAAATAAAGCAAATATACTGCAATGGATCCTCCTCCACTGCCTACACAGGACAAGATGCTTCCTGATGCCTTCACCTCCTGCTCCTTTCATGAGACATGTCAGTAAAAATTAATTTATGTAATTTCATCATGTCTTACAGACCTGTGCAAGTCAGTTCAGGTGACTCAGGTTGAACAGGGAACAAGAAAAAACCTGCTGAAGACTTCAGACAAGATCGCTTTTGGGAGGACAATATCCTGGGACAAGAGAAACTCAAACCACATTTCTCCTCTAAATGTGGTAAAATCATGATTTGATCCAGAGTCTTCAGTATAAGAATTTTCAGCTATAAGGCAAAAATCTGGGCCAATAGACCAAGGTGCCCATGGCTCCAGGTGGGAAGTGGTTTGCTGTTGTACTAAAAGTTTGGATATGCTGATTTTTACTGTTTTCTTTCCTGAATTAGGATAAGACTCCAAAGATCTCAAGAAGGGTGATCTTTTGCAGGGGGGCAAAAAAGTATTTTCAGGAAATGAAGTATTCCATATCAACCTAAAGATTTTTTTTTTTTTAATTACAGTTTAAACTTGAAAAGAATGTTGTGCAAAGTGGTTTTAAGGTTTTAAGGGAGGGGGGGAACACCAAAAAATCCTCAAAATTGTTAAGTCATAGTAAAGAGCATCTTGAAACTTTTACCTTGAAATTTAGTTGAGTCTCAGGTTTTTTTCAGAAGCTAAACTTTTCTGCAAACATTTGAAGTTTTTTAATCAGCATTTTTCAGAAATAAAGACAGAGATCAGCAAATGTTCTCTAAAGTGTAAAGCTGCCAGACCAAACGTGGAAGAAATATCAAGTGCTTAAATTTATGAATTCCCATGACAGGTGTAGGTGAAATGTTTCAGTACACAGTGAGAATCAGAAAGAAGTAAATAATTACATATTTATTTGTCAAAACATAGGAAAACTGTTATCTGTATTGCATCCTATTCAATTGAGGTGTTTGGGGGTTTTTTCCCGCTTGGAATTTTACTTTGAAAGCTGCTTTTTAAAGGTTCCACCAAGTAGAAGTTCTCTAATGATGATTTTTCTGTATTGCATTTAGTCATAAAATCACCTTAGTGTGAAATCATTGAGGTTTCACCACACTAGTCTGTCTCCTGCCCTGGTGTCCTGGGAGCCATTTCCCTTTTGGGGAGGAGTGGAAGGGGAAGGAAGAAAAATCACTCCACACTGAAGATGTCAAGTTCCACGTGAAGAGCTTGCAGAACTTAGGAGCTCTAGTTACTTCTGTGTGATGTGATCTACTTAAAAGTATGGTCACTCAAGAATTTCACCTTTTTTTTTTAATTAAAATCTTATTAAATGAAAAGACAAGCTTGACAAAGGCACTGTAAAGTTCTGCTTTGCTTCACAGGCTGTGGCAGGCATTCAAATCCAGTGAGAACTGCAGCAATCCCATACAAAACAGCTCCCCTCTGACAGAATACACTGCAAATTTTATGAGAGGAAACTGAAGGCAATTCTTGGAACATCCATTAGAGTTCCTCTCAGTCTGTCTGTGGGAGATTTAGAAGAGTGTGAGTTTTCCCAGTCAATTCTCCATATTGGTAACTCACGGTTTACTGCTGTTTCCACGTTTAGAAAAAGACCTTTATTCTGTAGAAATCATACCTGCCACATTTAAATCATTAACCATTGCAAAGTTTTGCTGTTTCAGCATTTAGCAGAGAGAATCTCCAAAAATACATCTGATACTGTAATGAGAATAAGCTCCCTTGATCCTACATCCAACATCACGCAGTAAAATGTTGGTGTAGAACTCCCTTGGTAAAGTATGGAGAGGAAAAGTGACCGTCACAATATTCTGCATCTATAAATCTCCCATAATCAGAGTGTGTGCAAATCTTAAACAGGGATGGAGATGAAAGTTGTGGTACAGGTGGTATGATGATCAGGAAGTTGAGGTGACCCAAGGACAGGAGTAAAAAGGTTTGCAGGAAAAGGGGCTCTCCTGTAGTAAAGCAGCTGGTAGAGTTTAACTCCAGCTCGGTTGGATATAAATAAAAAACATAATGGTCCTATACTTTAGGCATTCTGGAACCTCCCAGTCTAGGAAGCCCTGGTATAAGGTGCATCTGGAGTGCTGTGTCCAGTCCTGGGCTCCTCAGGACAGGAGGGACATGGAGCTCCTGGAGTGGGTCCAGCGGAGGCTGCGGAGATGATTCAGGGACTGGAGCATCTCCCTGAGGAGGAAAGGCTGAGGGAGCTGGGGCTGTTCAGCCTCCAGAGGAGGCACTGAGAGGGGACCTCATCCATGTGTGTCAGTGTGTGCAGGGAGGGGGCAGAGGATGGACCAGGCTCTGCTCGGGGGTGCCCAGCAATGGCACAAGAGGCCACGGGCAGGAACTGATGCCCAGGAAGTTCCAGCTGGACATGAGGAAGAACTTCTTTGCTGTGCAGTGACCAAGCACTGAACAGATTGCCCAGAGAGGGTGTGGAGTCTCCCTCACTGGGGATACTCCAGAACCATCTGGACACAATCCTGTGCCATGTGCTCTGGGATGACCTTGCTGGAGCAGGGAGGTGGCACCAGATGCCCCATTGTGGTTACATGTTCTGAGATTCTGTGAAGCTGCCCAAACCCAGTATCTACACAGACATAGAACTTATTTTGCAAGGACAGCCAGAAGGGGTTTTTTGAGACTTCACCCTCCATCAAAGGAAAAAACAAACAAACAGAACCAAAAACAAACCAACCCTTTCACCCTATCCCTTTATTCCAAACCCATCAACGCGTGCTTATACTAGGAAATTGGGGACTAACTTATATCCAGTTCCATGCCAAGTGTGTAATTTACTAATGAAACTTTGTAAGCTTTTGGGCACCGTCTGAGTTCCGTCACTCCTTTTGACCAAGAGCATCTACGAACCCTTCCCTCCCTCCTTTCCTCCCTCCGTCTCTCTCCCTCTCTTCTCTCCCTTCCTTCCCTCCTTGCCTCCTTCTCCTCCCTTTCCTCCTCCTTCCCTCTCACCCCTCCCACCTTCCCTCCCTCCCTCCCTCCCTCTCTCCCGACGCCGGGAGATGGCGCCGGTTCCCCGCAGTTGCGGCGGCCCCGCTCCGGTCCCTGCCGAGGGGTCCCTGTGCCTCGGGAGCCCCGATCCCAGCGCCGGGCTGGGAGCACCAGTGCCAGAAGCACCAGTGCCGGGATGTCGCAGGCATGGCACAGACACGGACACAGACACAGGACACCCGGCTGCGGGATCCCGGGAATACCCGCGAAGGGAAGGCACCAGGAGCACCAGGACCTGTGATCCCGCATGTGCACAGGCAGACGCCTCGCGTTTCTGCAGAAATCCTTACGTGCCTTCAGATTTGTTTCCTCACATCCCACCTCGAGCCTACCGCGTTTGCCCAATCCCCCACGCTGCTGTGACACTGGCTCTTCCTCCCTCCGCCAAAGCTCTAAATCGGGGAGATGCGCCTTCCACCTTCTTAAAACCCATCTGCTGCCTTTCTCCCTTGCACCTCGCGGGGTCTGAACCCGCTCCTCCCTCCCCGCGCCGCCTCCCTGCGCCCCCAGCCCTCCCCGACCCCCGACCCTGCGGTATAAGCTGTGGTATTTACGCTTGGCCAGCCACGCTCCGAGCCCTCAGGCCACCTTGTGCATCTGTCACCCGCTCCTAATCCTGCCCAAGCCGCACAGCCCGCGCTCCAGGCGGCCAGAGCTCTGGCATCTGCCTCTCAGCCGAGGGATGCCCCGCACCCCCGCAGCAGAGAGCAGCTCCGAGCTCAGGACCAGCAGAGACGGGGCCAAAAAACACCCGCTGCCTCTCAGCCCGTTTAGGGGAAGACACGCTGCACCATCAGCCTGATCCTCTGGACGTGGTGATGTGTGGTTCGAGGTAAATAGGGGGCCCTAAACCAAGGACAACACAGGTGGGTGGACCTGTGGGTCTCCAGCTCCAAGGGACATGTACCAGGCTTCAGCCTGAAGCGACTCTCCACCTTTCTCCCATAATTTCATCCCCATTTTTAGCCTTGTCTTTCTGCCTGTATCATGTAAAAGACAAGGAGGGGGGCTGAAAACCCCAAAAGCCAGAAGATCTAGACTTGAACATGTTCCGAACAGTGAGGAAAATTAAGGGCTTGGACTTCACTGCTGCTGTAGCCAGGGAGTCACTTTCAACCATAGAAACATCATGGAATCCCAGGTTGGTTTGGGTTGAAAAGGACCTTAAAGATCATCTTGTTCCAACCCCCTGCCATGGGCAGGGACACCTTCTCCTACATAAGGTTGTCAGAGACCCATCCAACCTGGCTTTGAACACTTCCAGGGATGGGAAAGCCCCAGCCACTCTCACAGCAAAGAATTTCTTCCTAAAATCTACTCTCTGTCGGTTTGAAGCCATTCCCCCTTGTCCTATCACTCCAGGAAAAAGTCTCTCCCCATCCACTTTGTGGGCTCCCTTCAGGTCCTGGAAGGCCACAATCAGGTCACCCCAAAGCCTTCTCCAGGCTGAACAATCCCAACTCTCTCAGCCTTTCCTCACAGCAGAGCTGCTCCATCCCTCTGATCACCTTGGTGTCCCTCCTCTGGACTCGCTCCAACAGCTCCATGTCCTTGCTGAGCTGGGCCCCCAGAGCTGGAGGCAGCACTGCAGGGGGGGTCCCCCAGAGCGGGACAGAGGGGCAGAATGTATTTTAGTGTATAATAAGATTCATCTTAATGACAGTCTTAAGACACCCTTCACTTTTTTATATGTTTACATAAAATATGAATCTACCTGACTGCCAGTTTTTTTTTTCAAATCATTGCCCAGTAAACTATTGCTCTTTAACACTAACTTTTAATGAATTTTATTTGTTGTGGCAATCAGAATGTGCCCAGCTGAGAAGAGATGATGCAGCCAGGAGGTGTGGTACAGTGCCTGAGGAAATCCAAGGTCACAGTGTGGTTCACAGTTAGACTTGATGATTTTAAGGTCTCTTCCAACCTTGATCATTCTATTATTCCAAGTCTGGAGCAGGCTGGCTGGCTAGGGCTTCTGAAAACACAGGCTTTGTGCATCTGGGAGCAAACTGAGCCATCAGCTTGGAGAGATCTCATATACCTGGATCCCCCTGGGCAGTGCTGAACTGAGCAAGGCATGGCATAAAAACCAAACCCAAAAATAAGCACACACCTCGGGATGGTGTAAAAACCACAACAGCATAACAGGGCCGCTCCAGCCATAGGGGCTGAGAGCTGATTATTTAAAGAAATTAATAAATTTTAAATGCTTCTTCATTCTAATGTGGAGATCTAGGATTTCATGGCAAGATAGGCATTGTGTTCCCTATGGGTTCTGTTCCTTCATACAAGAACTTTCAGACAATCAGCATTGTCTGAGAGTAATAAATAAAATAGTCCTAGATTAGTTTCCTGTTTGTGCATCAGCACAACAAACCATACACTTGTAGTAAAAGAGATTGTTTCTATAGGTTCAGGAAGAAAATTAAAAAAAGAAGAGTTTAAAGACATTGGGTTGAGGCAAATCTGTTCTCAGCATTCTCATTCCCAACTTGCAGATGTTATATTTGGTTTCTCCTCATTCCTTTCTCTGCTTTTTAGTTTAATTCAAGCAGCATTAATCACCCTATTTTAAAAACATCCCATTAAAAAAAAATCAAGTGATATTTGTATCATATTTAACCCACTTTTCAGATATTTTCACAGTGACTCTGGGCTTAATGTAGACTGCAGCAGAATGTTTTCTTGTTAGCACAGGAAGAAATCCGCTTACGATAGGTTAAAACAAAGGAGATAGCTCAGACTAGTCTGACCAACTGCCCTTTTAATTAAATATAAACTCAGTTTTGGGGATTTTTTTTTAATGAATTTGGAGTCAACAAGAATTATCTCACTGAGAGACTGTCAAGGCTTTGAGGAGAACTGCATCAGCACAGAGCAACACCAGCATGATCCAGCACCAGCACAGGCAGAGAGTAGGGATGTTTAGTCTCCTGCTCCCCTCCCCAAAGGCTTTTCTGCCAAGAGAATTCCTGTCAAGAGCCAGCCATGCAGCCCATGGCATGGATGCACCACAGGCTCCCAAGAAAACGAACCAAACCAATAGTGTGGGGCAGAGATTCTTAAATATGTGACTTGGAGGAATGTAGTGGGTCAGAGTGATACAGATCCTGCTCCAGTCATCCCATCACCTTTTTTTTCCCAGAAACTGTGCAGAGAGAAACATGAGTCATAGACTTTTTCAACACTTGGGGAAAACTGGGAGCTGGAGGAGACAGGAGCAGGAGGCTGGCTGTCAAGGATGGGAAGCAATGGGGAGAGAGTACAAACGTGTGGGAAACTAGTAAGAAGCTGGAGATTGTTGTGGATCAAATGATGGAATAACAGGAAGGAATTTGGCTGAAATGCAGATGCTCAGTGAAAGGTTGGACTTGATGATCTTGGAGATCTTTTCTAACCTTAATGAAAATGATTCTGTGAAAGATCTTGGAGGTCTTTTCCAACCTATGAAAGACTGAGAAGTAAGATCAAAAGGCAAAGAACAATACGGAGGAAGAGAAGGACGGGCATTTTTTAGCCTTTAGCAGAACCATAGAGGCTAAAATTTATTCATAATTGGTACTCAAGCTCTTTGTTAAAAGCTCTTCCATCTACTGGTGTAGCCAAGCTATAAATGAGGGCAGCCAAAAAAAGATGGTGATTATTTCTGGAAGAGAAAGAGAGCTGTTGCTCTTGGATTTAGTACCTCTTCAGTGAGGTTTGCACAGCATTCAATCCCTCAGTTAAAATAGATACATCCCACCAAATCTGAAGAAGCTGTTTAATTTTGAGTGTTAGGAATGCAAAAAGAAAAAAGGGCTGTGTGAGCACTCATCTCTATTCCAGTACAGTCTGTGTTTGTGTGCTAATGCTGGATGCTGCTAAATTTAACTGAAGGTGGAGTGCTCAGGTACAGCTTGAATCCATGGGACCAGTCAGAGCTCCAAGCACTCAGGAACTCAACACTCCAAGCCCTCCTTGCCTAGATAGCTTATGAATGGAAATTAGAATTGTATATTAGATACTCAGGAAACCTTCACTGCAGAAGCTGTTACAGAAAATGGTGACAGAAAAACAACAGCAGCCTCCAGAAATGTGTATCTTCCCCCTAAACCAACCACCTCATTCAAGGGAAAACATAAAGCTTGAGGAAACTAGATACTTCCCATAATGTTTATCACACCACTTAATGAAGCTGCAGGCCCCTCCCTTACACTGACAGTGGCTTTCTCATTGTCCTCTTACAAGCATTTTATGTTTATCAGTGCACACGTTCTAATTTACTGCCAAAAATAATAGCAATAAAGTAAACAAATAGATTTTATCTAATATTGGCTTCATTCTGACATCATGATCAAACTGAGAGTAGGTTTAGATCGGATATTAGGAAAAAATTCTTCCCTGCGAGGGAGGTGAGGCACTGGAACAAGTTGTCCAGAGCTGTGGATATCCCATCCCTGGAGTGTTCAAGACCAGGTTGGATGGGGCTTGGGGCAACCTGATCTAGTGGAAGGTGTCCCTACCCATGGCAGGGAGTTGGATTGGGATGACCTTGAAGGTCCCTTCCAACCCAAACCATTCTCTGATTCTGTGATAATGTGTTTCATTGTATCTCTTTTGTTTGATTTTCTTCCCCAAAATGACAAAATACCTGATCATCTCCGTACACATTTACGGGAGCAGGACAAAGAGTGACAAAGCCTTCACCTGAAGTCACAGGACTGAGCAAATCTGACTGTATTGCTCTGAAAACTGCACATGTTGGAGTGATCCCAAGATATGCGTGTGTTATTTATCTTGATTGAGATTCAACTGTTGCCCAGAATAAAAATACTAAAAAAATTGGCCAAACATGGATGTAAGCATATCAGCTTTGATACCAGGCACTGGAGTTTCCTAGAAATTAATCCTCCATTAAAGCAACAGATGGCCCTGTGTGTTCCAGGGGCTCAAAGCACACATGAGGGGCTGGGTGACTGATGGACTTATGAATGACTGGGTCTGCATAAACCTTAAGTTGGATTAGTATAAGCTCATGTATGTCAGAAATGGTTTGCTGCGAAGCCAGGCTTGTTTCAGCCCCACACAAGACCATGTCACGTGTAGGGGACAGTGTAGGGATATGTAGGAATAAACACATTCTGGCAGCTTTACTGACTGCTTGGATGCTCTCAGCCAGCAGCAAATGAAGTCCCTGCTGATTCATCCTTTAAATCAATGACAGCTACTTAATTAACAGGACCACAGCCAAGCTGCTTAGGACTAGCACTGACCCTTCTTAAGGAAAGGAAAGTTGTACAACACATTTTGAAGGGCACCTCCCAGCAAACCCATGGTTTGCATTTTTGGTGAGCCAGGCGAGGTAGCAGAGATAAGCACAAGTCATGCCTGCACTTACAGAGATAAGCAGGATGATTTCAACACAGGTGGCCCTTTCCTACCTGATTCCATTAGGCACACAGATATTCCTTCTCCTACAATCCTTTGTGGGCTTTCACAACCAAATGGATGCCTGGTACCCAAACGCTTTCACAGTCCATAGAGCTACAAGCTCTTTGGAGACTATGACAGCCTCTGCTGTAGACCATTAAAACCCATTTGCCCACCTTTGGCCCAAACAGTTCTTAAATGACACGTGCAAAACCAGTCAGTTGCATTAAATGCACGATTAAAGCACAAGTTGCCCAGTCTCCAAAGATACCTTGCTGAGGGGCTGCAAAGTCATCCACCTCTGGGGGCCCCAGCACAAGAGGAACATGAATCTGTTGGAGCAAGTCCAGAGGAGGGACACCAAGATGATCAGAGGGATGGAGCAGCTCTGCTGTGAGGAAAGGCTGAGAGAGCTGGGATTGTTCAGCCTGGAGAAGAGAAGCTTTGGGGGGACCTAACTGTGGCCTTCCAATGCCTGAAGGGAGCCCACAAAAAAGATGAAGAGAGACTATTTCCAAGGGCCTGGAGTGACAGGACAAGGGGCAATGGCTTCAAACTGAGAGAGCAGGTTTAGATTGGATATTAGGAAATTCTTCCCTGTGAGGGTGGGGAGGCCCTGGCACAGGTTGCCCAGAGAAGCTGTGGCTGCCCCATCCCTGGAAGTGTCCAAGGCCAGGTTGGATGGGGCTCTGAGCAACCTGGTCTAGTGGAAGGTGTCCCTGCCCATGGCAGGGGGGTTGGAACTGGATGATCTTTTAGGTCCCTTCCAGCTGAGGCCAACTATGTTTCTATAATTCTATACGTCATCTCAGCTTACAAGTTCCAGAAGATGATGCTCTGAGCCTCAAGAATGTTTGAAGTCAGGACATAAAAGGGCCCTGTGCTCATGTGAAAGGTGTATTCAGGCCAACAGAGTGCATAAAAGTTCCCCACCACTGGCACAATTCCTCCCAGTCCATTTCAGAAGCAGATGATACAGGATGGATAGGGTCACTAAACATGGAGAAGAGTCCAGGGCCATGACATGATGATGTTTGTTAGCAATGGGATTCTACATTCAGATGAGCACTAGTCAAGGTCAGTAAAGGGGGCAAAATGAGAACCCTTGTCTTGTTAATTTTACAACCCTGGGCAGCATGAAAACAAATTGTTTTCAGAGCTTTCTCTTCATTCTTTTTAAAAAACCTAATAAATGAATACTTGTACTTAGTATGGCTTTGAGAGAAGCTCTGATAATGGTGATAATAATAATAATAAAAAAGGGAACTGTCATAATTTTTAATGCAATCATGTTTGGCTGTTCCTGTACTTCATCAAGAAAAGCACAGTTAACCCAAGCTTTTACTTGCAGAAGCACAAAAATCCCCACTCTCACTCCCTATCTTCTTTCTCTCCTTGTGCTTATAGATGAAACAGGGGGAGGTGAGGGAGAATAGCACTTTTTTCCACTAAATTCTTTGTCACGAAACACAGAATCTCACTTTCTTCTGCAGATGATAAAGCAAAAAACTTCCCTGCAACCCATACAAGCCCACATCATATCTTCTCTCAAGAATAGAAGCCAGATATGCTCCTTTTCCTCGTAACAGTGTAAACCCCCATAAAATACTGGCCACAGAGCGCTCCAGTCAAAGCACTTCCCTGACATGAGGAGAAGAACCTGAAAGAAAGATGGAAGCTGAAACTGGGATGTGAAGGAAGGAAAACAAACCAGAAATGAAATCAAGTCTACCCGTTTCAAAACGTGCACCTGCCCCAGGGACGTTCCCGTGACACTGGGAGTGCTTTTACAGCAACCTTCAGAGGGGCCTGTTTCAAAAGGGGACCTGGCTGCAGGGATTTGTTTGATGAAGAGCATTTGGGGTTCCACCCGAGGACAGGGAGCGAGCTGAGCCGCCGCTGTGCCGCGGGAACGAGCTGAAAGCTCCCCTCTGGGAGCCGTGTTTGTTAGCAACAGTGCAGGGAACGTGCTGCAGGGGAATAGGATTGGGAACTGCAGTGCAGTTGTGTGGCTCCTGCCCTGCCAGCCCTGCTCTGAGCTTGTTGGCAGCTACTCCTCAGCTACTCTGAGCTGCCTGGAGCTCCGCAGGGGAGTTCGTGGCCTCCTGCTCCAGATACCTTGCAATGGGCCTTTAACCTTCCTGAAATCTGGAGGGAAAGAACACAGAGAACTGTCTTTTCACCATTAAAAAGGGGGGAAGCGTAAGCTACCAATTTATTTGAGAAAAAGGAAACAAGCAAACAAATTCACCCCATCCAAGCTGCCACAAATACTGTAGGACGTGCAAGCACCATCTGAAGGTTAAAGCCAGTCAGAGGCCTGAAAAAGCTTGGAAATAGAGGCAAAAGCTAATCTATTTGATGAACTGGCAGCAGAATTTGTTTTCATTGCAAAGAAACTTGCTAGTGGCAGAACACAGACTGTCCTGCTGGCTAAAGCCCACATGTTTTGGCATGAAAATAAGTTACTGTTACCAAAGCAATGAAGGATCTCATGACCTGAACTCTGGCATCACACCAGTCACATTGCTGCAGGAACAGGGTGCTGGTGGACCTGACCATGATATGTGACAGCTGACCCCTGGCTTGCACAGGCCAAGACTCTGATTCCCTTCATGCTGGATATCATCCTGGATTAACTTTGCTGCTGTTAACAGCTGAATGTTTTGGGGTTGAATGTTGAGTGTTTCTAGAACAGAGTTATGCATATACAGTTACTACAAGTCCTGCTAGTTGGATAGCAAAACATACATATATTTTTAAGTAAATGAAAAAAGAGGTTGGAAAGGATTTTAATCAGCCTGCAGTGATTAAAAGAATACAAGTATTTCTTTTTTTGAATTTGTTATACAGACACTTTGGTCTTTACTCATGGAAATCTCATGCACTTCAGAATATTTAATGCAACAAAAGACATTCTGGAATATTCAGCAGTGACTATCTGCTGTTCACTATAACCTCCTTCACTCATGTAATTAAGACAAAAAAATGGCGTGCAATTTAAGAGGAAGAGGAAAGCAAAGAAACTTAACAGTTCACAAATAAACCAGAAGCTGTAAAATTATTTTGGTGAAGTGTTTGGTGGATGTGTGTGCTGCATTTGAAGAAAGTGACACCCAGAATTATTTACTATGGTCAAAAACAAAAGAAATTCAGATAACAAATCTTCATTTATGGGTTTCACAGCTGATATCAATTCCTTGACTTTATTGAATGTCTTTTAGATTTTCTTCATGCTCACCCTTTCATTTTTTTATCCCAGCTTGCATGTGTGGGAAAAGCTTCCAGTCACAATGTGCAATGTGATGTCTTTCTTGATATATCACTTTAAGACTTAGCCCCTGCTCCATCCTTTGTAGACAAAGGACAGACAGCTGGTGTGCCATGGCTGCTGCTCATTAGACTAATCTTAATCAGTTCACAGCTACTGTGCAGTCCTCCTGTCAGTTCATCTCTCCCTGTACATGAACACAGCAAGAGCTCTGGGGCAAAGAATATTTATTATCATATATAAGCACTGGAGCTCTAATATCTGACGTGTCTAGATGCCATCAGATAAACAAGGAAATCATTTGACACAGCTTTTGTCACGACCATTAAATCATCTGAAGGAGTTTTGATTTCTAAGAGCTCAGCAGCATAATTCTGCTGTTGTCATCTTCTATTTTTGTTTGCACAAAGTGCTCTGCATCAGTACATCAGAGGCACAGATGTTGCTCCACTGTTTTTGGTGGAGTCAGCCCTCACATATCCAAGAGTAAGTATTAGCAAATTTGAGCTCTATTAATTATTTTTTTAGGCTGGGATCTCATACAGGAACTTAAAAATACATGCGTGCAGCAAAAGAAACTTTTTAAATAGAAGAGGCAGCAAATGTTACAAGGGCCAGACTTTGAGCTAGGACAAGGAATTCAAACCCTGGTGGAAAGCAAATTGTTTTTAAGTCTTGGTTTAAAAGGTTTTCCTTGAAACCAACCACCTTTGCGGCATCCTGGTTTTGTGGCACGCAGCTTCAGCCTGACCTTTTCCCTTGGTTGGCTCAGAGTCATGTTTGCAAAGGGAGCATTTGCCCTGTAGATACTCATGTTAGTTATAAACCACTCATCAGCTCCTGGGCAGTGGCTGTAATCAGCTCTGATTGTCTGGCTAAGGGACAGTTTGCTCAGAGAGGGGAGCATCCACTGGCCTTAAAATTTCTCAGGAGCTCTGTCCAAGTTTCCCACAGAGTGTTGTTTCAGAGGAGACTGACACTCTCAGCCACTCATCAGACAGCCTTTTTGCCTGCTGGTGTTAGTGGCCAAGGCACTGCTGAGCAAAAGAGCAGCTTAACCAGCTGTTCTTTATGTGGGGGTGCTCTGAGGAAGGGGAGCAGCAGATGCTCCCACTCACCTTGGTGGGAACTGAAGGCACCATTGGCCAGTAAAGCTTTACAGATGTGACTCAGCCTCTCCCTGGAGCACCATTGTCAGCTCTCCAGGAAAAGCCAAAGCTATCTGATCATGGATAGAGGAGCAGTGGATTTACAGCACAGTTCAGAGCACAGTGCAGTCAGACCACAGTTTTCACAATGCCCCAGGATTAGTCTGCAGTCAAAATTCAACCTGTGAATCCAGGACCCCCAAGTCTGCATCAGCAAATTATCCCCTTTCTACATTTTTGGCTAACGAAGGGGTTAGAGGTAAATGACTGCCAGTATCCAATCCATAACACTGATATCATACTTGGAACACCTTGTAATGAGCACAGTGCCTTCAAAATAGCTCTCATGTAGAAATGTACAGTCATCATTCAGGTCAGTGTTAAAAAAAAAAACCAGACCCTTTAAGCATTAGGTCCCTGTTGAGAAATGTGAAGTTTTGGTTCTGTTTGCATTTTACTCATAAGAAGAACCACTCTGCAGAGTAATGAAATCCCCTCCATGTGCTGTAGCCAAGGCTTTTAAAAGCACTGTCAGGGCTACTTATTTTTTCTATTAAACAGCATGTGTGACCTTGCTGTGGTCAAACTGAGCCAAACGAGTTTCTGGGGTCAGTCAGTCTGTGAGGGAAGCACTTCACCATGTGGGAAAGGGGAAGACATTCTGTAGGGCTGGACTATTCCTCTCCTGTGGGTGGAAATTCTCTTAATTCAAACTAGACTTTACCCATCACCTTCCATGTGCCAGTGGATGCGAACATATTCACACGCTGGATTCTTTTCTCCCATCCCTGTGCTGACTCTACTGAAGAGGTTGACTTTCCTGTCCCAGTAAAAAACCAAAGAAGCACAGAGGACAGGAATATCTTTTTTCACAACCAGAGATTCAGAACACAGGACTGATGTAACAGAAGTAGATGCAGAAGAAGCCACAGTATTTCTGGATGGGAGTTCCCACCAGGATTATATTTTATTCAAGATCCAGAAATAAACTAGGAAGGCTTCCTGAGAGCAAAGAGGACACAAGCAGGAACTCCTCTGGCCTGAGGGTAAAATATGTGCCATTTGGCTTGAGATGAAAATTGCAGAAAGAGGATTCAGGCTCAGAGACACTGTGCACATATACAGTGTTAGAAAAAAAACATGGAAAAGTTTCTCATTTATCATGTCTATGGTTGGACCTTTTCAATCCTGTTCTGGTTGGCAACTTCCAGCTCTTGTAATGGATTCTCTTAGTAATATTTTCAGCTCCATTCAACACCTTCCCTTTCTAGATTATTCTATCATTTTGTTCTCCTCATCTCTTTCTCTTTGCTTTTCTTTTCACCCTCTCAAAAGCAGCACATTTACCATAACATTCCAATGAATTATCCTGTCAGTGGACTCTATTCACTCTGTTGATGCTATTCATAGTACCATACTAGTTTGGGAACCTAGTCTTCCCAGGTGTCCCTTGCAGGGACAGAAAGAATAAAGGCACCATTCAAACCCACCTGAGAACAGAACTGCCCCTGCATGTGCCTGTCTCTCCCAGCAGTGACATTCAGAATTGACATTTTGCACCGTTTTTCCCTTTTCAGTTCACTGTAGCAGTTGCAGTGCACCATCATTAGAACCTGCAGAACGAGGTAAAACACTTTCAGTGATAAAACCTGCAAATCCCCACCAGTATTATGGTGGGAACTGAAGCTTCTTTGTCCTGCTGCTCAGCACAGGACAGAGCAGAGGGTTTCCTGGCCAGTTGTTCCACCTTAATGTCTCTGCTTAACTCTGAGAACGAGAACCATTGTGAAGCTGTGAGTTCCTGAGTAGGAATGACAGCTGGCATTCACAGGGAATGCCTCCATCTCCAGGCACTGCACCTTTCTGACCCACAAACACCTCGACCTTAACAGCTCTGTACGTGTAAACTGGAGTCACCCTGATCTACAGCAGCTAAGCAGCACTTCTTTTTAGCCCTCTCAGTTGTTATTTACCATATTGCAACAAAATCCCTCCCTTCACATTCTACATTTATCCCGAGGAAAGAAATTACAGCTGAGTAAAAAGAAATAAACCCATGGAAATACACCAGGATTGCCTTCATCAGAAAAACCTGACAATAAACACATTTAAAACACTTGTGTTGTTGCTGGAAAGAGTGGTTTACTCAATATTAAAAAAAAAATAAAAATGTTTCAAATCTGAACAGAATAAAGAGGGTTTGTAGCCATGGTAACTTCCACAATCATTTAGTAAAAAACTATAATATCCCTGAAGATTTGTGACATGATGCAGCAAGCATGTCACATTGTGTAGGCTGATGTTATGTCTTGAAAGCCTGAATGACTTGATGTGACCTGGCATGAGGCTATGGATATTTAGAAATTTTCAAGGGAAATTCCGGGTCTAGTGGTAAGTAGAAGGAAACGAGTTTTCACACAGAGTTAGAAAAGCACACAAACAAACTGCTATCTGAAATACTTCCTTAAAAGTTATGCATTTGAGTAATTTCAAAGAGTAATTTCACAACATGGAAGGTAAAAGCTTACTGAACCTTGTGACTGCACAGGAAAAAATTCTTCATCCAACATGTGGCATCTCCACTGGGACTACACAGCTATTGTAGCAAGTGTCTTTTTTTTTCATTAAAGACAACATTATTTTAAAAGGGTATTACAAATTTAAATTTAACCCCTGGAAAGTTAATATACATTCCATTTTTCACAGTTTGGACAGTCACACTTTGAATTTTAGAGCCCTCATTTGAAATGAGAGAATAAAAACTTTGTGATTTGATTTCTTCTTTCCCATTTTGAATGAAAATTAAGACTTTAAAATAATTTTTGAGCATATGTTCTTTAAAAAATATCCTTTCTCCAATCATTAGAGCTTCAGACACTGGATCAGACTTTTGTTTTAATGATCGAACCAGGCATAATATGTGAGATCAGGTGATTGCTTGTCGAAAAAGGTGATTTGATTCAGGACTGATATGACTCCAGGAGGTGAGGGAGGGGATTCTGCCCCTCTGCTCTGGGGAGACCCCCCCTTCAGTGCTGCCTCCAGCTCTGGGGAACAGCACAGGAAGGACATGGAGCTGTTGGAGGGAGTCCAGAGGAGGAACCAAGGTGATCAGAGGGATGGAGCAGCTCTGCTGTGAGGAAAGGCTGAGAGAGTTGGGATTGTTCAGCCTGGAGAAGAGAAGCTTTGGGGGGACCTAATGGTGGCCTTTCAGTACCCAAAGGAAACCCACAAGGTAGATGGAGAGAGACTATTTCCAAGGGCCTGGAGTGACAGGACAAGGGGGAATGGCTTCAAACTGCCAGAGAGTAGGTGTAGATTGGATATTAGGAAGAAATTCTTCCCTATAAGGGTGGGGAGGCCCTGGCACAGGTTGCCCAGAGAAGCTGTGGCTGCCCCATCCCTGGAAGTGTTCCAGGGCAGGTTGGATGGGGCTCTGAGCAACCTGGGATAATGGAAGGTGTCCCTGTCCATGGCAGGGAGTTGGAACTGGATGATCTTTAAGGTGTCTTCCAACCCAAACCATTCCAGGATTTTATGATTCTGTGACTCAGGGGAAAGACAAAAGGAAATCTGACATATTTCTATTTTTTAACTCCACCACCATGCTTTGTATTCAAACACCAAGGAACATCCTAGAAAAGGAACAGATTGTTTACCAATGTATTCCACAGGCCAAGTCTGTGTGGTAGGTGCAATTTATATCCTTTTTCTCAAGGGCTGATCCTGCAGTCTAATGTGGGTTATTAAACCCATGCATTGCAATGAGACATCTCTGACAGAGATGTAGTATCCCCAAAATAGCATTTGTCATCACATTAGAGTAGGCACTGGCTTGTTGTAGAGCTTTTTCTGTTAAGTCAGTATTTTGTAAGTTGTCTGAGAAATATCAAGGATCATTTGTAACCCGTGTGTATATTAATGAAAGCAGTATTTCACCATACCAAGTAAAAACTCTCCTGCAGCACTCCTATAAACAACTGCAACAGCTTTCTCCTCCAAAACACAGGTACATCAGTTTTAAGAGAACTTATAAGGGAGCTCCTTTATAAGGGAGCTACTAGACAATGAGTTCCCCCACTTGGAAACAGCCTCCCTAAGAGCAATTGTAGAAATTTCTTTCCTAGCCATTTTGGCAAAATTCTGACAACATTTCTTTGGAGAAGCATTCTGCATGGAAGTCTTGCACTAGCTCTGAAAGGATAATGATTATTTATTTTGTTTCATGGAGGTGTATAAACTAAGATATAATGGTTGGGAAAGATCATCCACTGCACCTCATAGTCCTGTTGTACTCGGTCCCAAAGACTGAATTTATCTCCATCTTGTCCAGGGACATCATTCTCTCTGCCCCAGAGATGAGCTCCTTACTTGTGCGATGTGTTCTCTGTGTTACAAACAACAGCCGCAGCAGTAGAAGCAGCAGGAAGTCACTATAAACTTTATTTTGCTCATTTGGACAGGTTGTGTTGCCCCAGGTAGTTGTCATCGGTGCCGCTCGAGAGTGTTCAGTGCAGCTCAGCCCGTGTTTGTGCTCTGCTCCATCACTGGCTCGTGCACTGCTGGTTGGAGAAGGTTGAATGAACTGAAAAGTTTTGGGGTTTTGCTTTTGTTTTTGTCCACAAACCTCAGTCATATTGATTTCTCTCAAGATATGCCAGAAAATGTTTAGATCACCCACTGGCAATAGGTTCTGCCTTAACTGTCCAAGTGCATGACCACTTGATCAGCTACAGGCAGATTTCCACTCAATAGACTTTAATAGCTAATATTTGCTTGGAGACCTTTTGTCTGCCCTCCACACGCAGGACCAGCTTCCTTTTTGAGATAAATCATGAAGAGATGAGCCGTAACTGAGACAGAATCTGTCCATTTAAATTTCTTCTCTTCGTCTTGTGGAACTGTCTAGAACATACCACATGCTCATGGACACTGACAAACAGAGATTTGAAAACAAGAAAGATGGAGAGAGGTTATTGGCCTGGGTTGGAAGGGACCTTAAAGATCATCCAGTTCCAACCCCCTGCCATGGGCAGGGACACCTTCCACTATCCCAGGTTGCTCAGAGCCTCATCCAACCTGGTCTTGGACACTCCCAGGGATGGGGCAGCCACAGCTTCTCTGGGCAACCTGTGCCAGAGCCTCACCACCCTCACAGCAAAGAATTTCTTCCTGATATCCAACCTAAACCTCCTCTCTCTCAGTTTGAAGCCATTGCCCCTTGTCCTGTCACTCCAGGCCCTTGGAAATAGTCTCTCTCCATCTTCCTTGTGGGCTCCCTTCAGGTCCTGGAAGGCCACAATTAGGTCACCCCAAAGCCTTTTCTTCTCCAGGCTGAACAATCCCAACTGTCTCACCCTTTCCTCACAGCAGAGCTGCTCCATCCCTCTGATCACCTTGGTGTCCTTCCTCTGGACTCCCTCCAACAGCTCCATGTCCTTGGTGTGCTGGGCCCTCTCCCTCAATCTGCTAAATCCTGACCTACTGTGAATTGAATCATCTCACTTGTCTGACTGCAGCATTGTTACAGTATTTTAAAACCAATAAAAGTTTATTCTACTGTAACTTTGATTTGGTTTGCAACAAATAAACCACTAAGTTTTATGATATGCCCTTTGAAATGTTAGTTTTCTTTGGAATCTAAATTTAAACTAAATCAGTCTCTGGTCCCACCAAGGAGAAATATTTTAAAACTGCTGCCAACCATGACTTTTAGCCTGCTGTCTCCCCTCTATAATTATTGATGTTGGCATTATACCAAGAACCATATTCTTGGTGTATCAATAGAGTCATGTTTAATTTGACATTTTATTTCCGAATAAAAAACTGGTCTCAGCCACGGCATCAGTTTCACTGGACACTTTCAAGCAACACAATCCATTATTTCTGTGTCTTAACAGCATTTTACTTCCTTGATCTCATTTAGAAAACCATTCAATAATTCTCCCCTAAATGATATCCAGAATGCAGGAGGTTATTTACAACAGACCACATCATGCTGGAAAGCTGAATAGGCCTGAAAATGGTCATTGAGCCTCACAGATTTCAAACTGAGCTCAAACCTGAATCAGAACCAGATCCTTATGTCCCCCTGCTTGATGCATACTCTGAAATGAAAGTCTGTGATCTCAGCTTAGTTTTTAGGAAAAGCATTTGTCATCATGTTCCACAAGCAGAAGGAAAAGAATCCCTTTCTTTCCACAGTTCTGTTCTGATCATATCAGCAGAATATAATCATCAGATGATATTGGGTCTACAGGGAAAGCCTTACAAGGAAGGCCTGAGGTCACTTGGCTTGTTCAGCCTGGAGGAGACTGAGGAGAGACCTCACAGCATCTGCAGCTTCCTCAGGAGGGGCAGTGGAGGGGCAGGCACAGATCTGTGCTCTCTGTGACCATTGACAGAACCCGAGGGAATGGCTGGAGCTGTGTCAGGAGGATATTAGGATATTAGGTTGGATATTAGGAAAAAGTTCTTCACCCAGAGGGTGGTTGGGCACTGAACGGGCTCTCCAGAGCCGTGGTCACAGCACCAAGGCTGACAGAGCTCAAGAAGCATTTGGAGAACACCCCCAGGCGCATGGTGGGATTCTTGGGCTGTTCTGTGCAGGGCCAGGAGTTGGACTCTATGATCTTTGTGGGTCCCTTCCCACTGAAGATATTCTATGACTCTATGATTATGATTAGTTCACTCTGCTATATTAACCTGCAAGAATTTGGGGAAATAGCTGCATAAACTATGTATTAAAATTATACACAACAACATTACATCAAATTAAATGTGCAATTCCCATGTTTGCATTGTATCTGTTCTCACCTCTCTGTTGTGCAGGATGGGCTAATGTCACATGCATGAAGCAAATCTTCTGGCACATGAGAAAATCCCTGTACAGTGGAGTGCTGTCCATGCAGGAAACCATACTCCCCTGAATTTCAAACAGTGGCACTTTTGCCTCTTACCTCTGCTGTCTTCTTACAGGTGCTCCACACCTGTAAGTGGAAGGCTGCATCAAGACACTGAATTACTGAACCCTTAAGAAAATTAGATTTTGAGTCCTGTTTTTATCTGAATACAAGCTTCGAGGTGTGAATGGGATGAAGTAAATGTCTGCTTTTGTCTCATGCCTGCTCATACAATCTTTCTGCCATAGCCACCTCCAGGACATGAATTATTCACCAGAAATAATAAGACTGGCACTCAATACAAACCTGTCAGGTTTCCATGTCCCATTCAGATGCTAACAATAGCTTTCATCTTTCAGGTAATGCATATTCAAATTCATTTTGACAAAGGAACTACAGGTCACATTAAAGTTAATTTATGAAATCACTTAACTGAAACCCCATACCAGCCTTTACCTTTCACCTCTCCAGAACGTTAGCAGGCTATATCACATATCATTGCAAATGTTTTTCATTAGAATCAGCAATGGAAGTGACTACAGCGCAGCACAACCACTGGATTTAAGAAAAGAAGTCTTGGTCAACTTAACTGCAAAGGTCCTTGAAACTGATATTTGCCATCACAACAATAGTTCAAGAGTCATGATCTGTGCATCTGCATGTTATAACCTTGCTTTGAAGGCATTGCAATGCCTCACCATATAAAATATTGAAGAAACATGATCAGCTTGTGCTGCAGCGTCACAACACCACTGAACTAACCAATTCCTCCTGCCACTTGTCTGTACTAAAGTAGGGAGGATGGAAATGTGGAAAGTGTTTCTCTAAAATCATAATGATAACTTTCATGAAGTTCACATGTTCACGTTCAGTCAACATGTAAGGAGACATAAACAAATTCCTGTGACCATAGAAACCTGTTCACTCCCATTATTCCTGCAGACATAGTGAAAAGTCAGAAATGTGCTCAGAAAAAAATATAGATACCAAAATATAGCAGAAAATTTGCTCTGATTTTTCTGTTCAGCTGGAGAAGAGAAGACTGAGGGGAGATCTCATTGCAGTTACAACTTCCTCATGAGGGGCAGAGCAGGGGCAGGCCCTGGTCTCTGCTCTGTGGGGACCAGAGACGGGACCCAAGAGAATGGCCTGAGGTTGTGTCAGAGCAGGTTTAGGTTGGGTATTAGAAAAAGATGAATTCTGAGGGCAGAGACTGAGAAAGACCCATTTGTCTTCTCAGATCCACTGCCATGAGGTTCAGTGTTTCCTACCCACACTGCTAACACAGAATAAAAGAAATCTGGGAGGTAGAGTTCCTCTTTTGGTGCTTCCTTAGCAAGCATAGGCTCCTTGCTGTTCACAGGGCAAATGCAACCTTAAGGTTCCCTGACTTCTGGCCCAGTTTTCTATTTCTTAATGCAAACTTGAGTATGTTTTGAGTGGATTTTAAAGGGTTGTCAAGCATTGGAAGGGGCTTTGCAGAGCAGGGGTGGGTCACCATCCCTGGAGGTGTTCAAGAAATGACTGGACAGGGCACTTGTGCCCTGGTTTAGTTGACATGCTGGTGTTTGATTGAAGGGTGGACTTGCTGATCTTGGGGATCTTTTCCTACCTTAACAATTCTGTGATTCTGTGGATGTCAGAGGGGACCTTAAGGACAGTTCTTTTAAGAAGCCACATGTCAAAGTGCCAGAACAAACCAACAACCAACCAACCAACCAACCAAAAACCCCATCACAAACCCAAAACATGGGAAACAGTTGAAAGTCTCACTCAGAAAGGTCTTTCTGTAGGCTCACTGGAAGTGTGATCTCTACTTGCATATGATTAGATCAAACTAATCACATGATAATAAATGTATTGGACACAAGTTAGTCCATAATTGTTTGATTTGTTCAGATACACATTTTCTAAATTTAATTCCAGATGCCTTTATCTAAAGTGCACAAAAGAAGCAGAATAAGAATAAATTCCCAGATGAAAATCTGCCTTCCTCATCCTAAAGTGAAGAACACTTTGGTACTGAACCACAGTAGAACTTGCATCAGAGAAAACATTGATTTGTCACAGTATAGTCCATTTGAAATTGGGAACATCTCAAGAGGAGATGGATACAGAAAGGTCACACAATAAAGAATTGTTAAAACAAGCTGTTAATTTTCTGGAAAAGTAATACGTGATCTGCCTGCAAGCTGGTGATCCATAAAAAGACAAATCATTTTGAGTGAATCTACTTGAAGTGATTTTTGTTGAATCTTCTCTCCCAGGAGAAGAATTCACTCCCTCCCCCTCCCAGTTCCACTCCCCAAACCTTAATTTTCTGAAACATACAGGAAGATTAGTGCATAAAGGAGAGACCATCTGTTTCTTTTCATCACTAAAGATAGTTTCCTCTGTACAGAAGATCACAGCTCTTAAGATCTGGAGATTGTATTTCTTATTGAAATGCAAGCAGGAAAGAATCTAATAGGTCATTATTTCCATCAAAAATGAACAAGAGACATTGCATCATCAGTCAGTCATCTTGTTTTATTCCTCTGGCACAGGGGACAGCATAGAGGGGCAGGGGAGCAGTTCAGGTAATCTTCACGTTATTTCAGTCTTCTCTCTCTTCTGGCTTTAACAGACAACCTCACACACATGGTCAGAAATCCTACTGGAAGCAAATGCATGTCTGGTATATACCATTAACCCTGTGTGTTAGGGTTATGTGGTTGTAGATGACAAGCTCCTTCCTTTCCCAAGGATTGCCACTGTTGGGATAATTACTTATAACACAAACTCAAGGGCAAGCCTGCTTCTTGAGTCTTTATTTTCCCAACTCTCACAGTACTGTTAACTCCTACTCTCCTGCATTGTTACTGTTAAGTACTTTAGGTTCCTAAGTAAATTACTCCTATAAGTGAGTTACTGTTGTGATACAGTAAATCATACATGAATCCTCTGCTAAATTGTTTAAGTTATCAGTTAGTCTACCCTGTTCTTGAAAACCTCTGGCAGCTGAAACACTGTTTCCACACAGTCTGTTTCAGGCTCTTCCTACTCCTACCATTAAAAAAGGCCACCTGATTTCTAACCAGGATTTCTTTCCATAAAATCACAGGGATATTTATATGGGAAGGGACTTCTGGAAGATTATAGTCCAACCTTCTGCTCGAGACAGGGCTAACATGAAAATTAGATCAGGTTGCTCAGGGCTTTCTCCAGCTGAACTGTGAAAATTTCCATGATTTCCAGTGTTTGATGGGTTTCATTATGAGTCTTCTTTTCTCATATCTAGTTGACATTTTTTTTGCTATGAACTGTGTCTGTTGCCCCTCAGCCTATGGCTGTGGACCTCTGAGAAAGAAGGCTGTGATCCTGTGTTCTCTGTAACCACCCAGCAGGTAACAGGAGATAAGCAACAATATCCCTCTGAGCTTTTTGTCCTCCCAGCTGAACAAACCCTCATCCTCTCCCCCTACGTCATGAATCACCTCGGTGTCCCTTTGCTGGCCTTGCTTCCATTCATTCCAGCATTCATCCCACTTCCCAAATGCCCTCAAACCATATCATCCTCTTTGTCTGACAGGAAAACTCTCCTCACACCTCTCCTCTCCAAACTATGCAAACCCAGTTCTTAGATACTTGCCTGGAAGACATGTTTTCCAAACCTAATTCTTGCTGTTCGCATGAGGACTCCCTCCAAACTTTGCTGATTTTTCTTGATCTGGAGAAAGGGTGTGCCAGCCAAATTCATGTTTCTGATCAGTACAGAGGGAGAGTTATTCCAAGGATATTTCATTCACCATAGTTATTTATACATTCCACAGTAACTTCAGATTTTTCCATTCTATTATGATTTTGCAGATTCATGGTCAATTTGCACCCCAGTGTAGCTCTTTGGCCCGTTTTTAATGAAACATTGTTCCACCAGTCATTTTCTAACTTGCTTTTACATTAAAATCAGCAACTACATGAGTTTAATGATGTCCAAGGACTCCCACTCAGCTCAGAGAGGAGATGGACAGACCTGAAGATCAGAATGCACATCTGTATGAAGTCTACTCACATCCCTAAAGCCTACAGGTCCTTCTTAGAGTCTTCACAAGAAATGAAAGAATCTCTTTGTTTTATTTTCAGGGATAAACTATTGACAATACTTCCTTAATAAACCATTTTTTAAAATTTATCCTTAATGTCAAGTTTTCCTGCATCCTAGAACCACCTAAACTACTCTGCACATTGAAACATCACATAGCTGAGAATATGGCCTTTGGCTTACATGTCATAGATATATTGTTGGCATCTGCTTCAAAATCCATTCAAATCAGTGGACTTGGAGGAAGAAGGAACAATGCGAGTCTACAGGGGCCAAAAAGGTCCACTTACAGTGACCTGATTCCAGGCTAATGTCTCTGAGGAAAACAAGCAGAGCCATTTTCCATTCCAGCTACTACTACTCAGCTGAGTACCCATTTTACACAATATATGTGACAGCTATTTAAAATACCAAAAAAACCACCCTCAAAAAAGCATATCAGAGAGGTATCAGCCCAACTGCCCGCTCAGTCTGATTGCAGGTTCCTTTCTCTGCTTGACACTCTGAGGTCAATGACGAGAAACCTTTATGATCACAAATCCTCCATATATCTCACACTTATTTCACTGAGGAGTGAAAATGCTACACAGCAGTCATTACAGATTTCCCACAATGACGTTATTTGACTATGAGGCCTCCTCCTAATTATTTTTTATGTTCTGTACCCATGCAGATTTCCTCTGGGTGACATTCCTGACTACATGAACTCTTTCACAGAGCAGAAGACAATGTCCCTCATACTCTTTTTGTCTGCCTTTCTCATCGTACCCCCACAGTTTGCACCCCCACCTATCTGTCTTGTGTACCCAATAGCTTCTGTATTCCCTCTCATCACTTTAAGGTTATTAACATTTTGACTGTTTGTCTTCCAGGACTATGTAGTATACTCCCTTTCCAGGTCCTGTGGTGGGAATTTCACCCTCACAGAGGAAACCAAATAAAAATGCAGGCATGTTGGCTTTGCCAAGAGTCATTTCTGCAGAGAACCTTTTGGAGGGGCCTGCTGTCCCACAGAACTTAAATTGGGACCTTTCAGCAGCTCGTGATTTTACTTGAAAGAGAAGGGAAAAAAAAAAAAAAGCAGAGCTGTTGAGAGAAGTTTCCCAAGTGAAACTCAAGTCTCAGAAGGCAAGGAAAGAAGGTTCTTTTTTAAAACATAAACTGCTACAAACTATAGCACTATAAACTGCTGCTCTGGAATTGAGATAAATTTAGTATGGATTCATCACTGAGAAGTAACTTCTCCTGGTATGTGAGCTATCTGTGAGCTTTTGAAGCTGCATTCACTGGACTCTGTGGAGGAATAAGCAGACTGGCATGTATCTCACTGTATACGTGCTCTTGCATGGGAAAATCCAATTTAATCCCTGGAATTTCAGCTCTCCATGTTCTGTTCTTAGCCAGGCAGCTGCTTTCAGGAAAACCTTTTATCTTCAAGCAAGACAAGGAGCAAACAGTATTGACTGCCTGTGATCAGGAGCGAAGTTTCTGCTGCAGACACTGACTGCTCTGAGCTGTTTCAAGTATCTGAGTTCTGGTTCAGAGTGTTCTGCGAGCAAAGGAGAGTGGACAAAAAAGGAAAGAAATCACAGATTTCACAGAATGTCTTAAGTTGGAAGGGACCCACAAGGATCATCAAGTTCAACCCTGAAGTGAATGGCCCATACAGGGATGGAACTCACAACACGTCTCTTTTTTTTCATAGCATCGTCTTGAAGTAATTTCATAGTTTTTGAGTTTTAAGATCACATATATAGGACAAAACTTTGCCAGATCAACCCAGTGAGTCAAGAACTTTACATTTGTAATATTTGTTTTCCATCTTTCAGTGCTCTGCTGGCTGTCAAACTAATGCACATTTCATGGTGCATGAAACAAATCACTGGAGAGAAAGGGGAAAGAGCCACTGAGGTCACTGATCCTGCAGCTAATGTGGGGGCAGATTTTGGGTTTGTCAGGTCAAGTTTTCTTCATGTGGTGATCAGTTCAATCTCCTTGGCCTGGAATCTTCTCTCACTCACCTGATGTGAACCAAGCTTATCTAAAGACCAGGGCTTAAACTTCTCTAAGTGTGACAAATAAAGAGAAGGGAGAAGTTCTTCCGCTGGTCCTCACTTTGTGTGTTTATTTGCACTTAGACTGAGTGCAACTCTCTGGTCTTTCACACCCATTTTGTATTTGCACACTGTCAGAAAAGTGTTAGGCTGGAGTACAACGTAAATTTAATCCTATGTGAAAAAAAACAGTTGTTGTTGGGCCACCTTGACCACCAGATGTTAGTAGGAAACCACAATCATTCAATCTAAGTTTCACAGCCATGGAAGGAAAGATTATTTTCTTAAACATCTAAGTATGAAATACAATGAGTAAATTAAGAATAATCCACAGAGATGGGGAAACTTTATGGGATGCAATAATATGGCAACAAACGCAAATGTTTTCCTTACATTTTAAGAAGGATAATTACAGTCAATAGAAAAATAAATAAATATTTCGAATGATATTAAGAAGGGTTAGGGCACTAAAGCTCAAAGACAAGGTTTTTGGGAGAGCTGGAGCTTTTGCAGGTGGGAGTGCCTGCATAAACAGTGTTCACTATCAGAGCACTGTCCTGGCCTCAGACTGTTTTAACCTTAAACTACATAAGGGAATGAGATGCAATCAGACAATTTTATCTTAATTTATGTGCAGTGAAGGCATTTCTGTGCCTTATTTTGTGATCAAGGGAATTCTTCTGACTTGTTAGAGCTCAAAATAGTGTGAGGTCCCAACTGGATCAGTGCTACTGAAAGAAAATGTTATTATTTCCCTGAGTTATGTTCTGTGGTATCTGAGATATCAGAATAAAATTTCAAGCACTGATAAAAACCTTAACCCCCATTAAGGTTTCTGGCAATAGAGGAACAAACCCAAGGGCTGTTACACCAGGGTGAAGCACAGCAGAGCTGTTACCTCAGTAGGGCTGGTATTTTTTTGATCCTGTTCATTATTCTTAACTCTGCCACAAGTCTCAGCTGTTTTTTACTTTTCTTCCTTGTACTGTTGCATTGCTGAACACACTTTGAGATATGGGCTGTTTGTTCACTCTAATTTAGGGTGTATCTGGAAGGGAATGACGCTTTTCCCAGAATGGGAATCAGAAATATGAGACTACTCTCTTCACAGATTATTTTTCATATTTCCACATCACTCTTCCAGCACAGGGTTAGATCAGCTTGTTTAGTGCAGGACCTGTTTTTCCACAGCTTCCAATGAATTGCTGGAGGTGCTTTGAGAGCACAAGGACAGAGGAAAGCCTACAAAAGGCTGATGGGGATCCTGGATGTGAGCCACAGAAAGCTGACCACACACATCAGACCAGATCATCTTCCACAGCAGAATAAATCCAGACTTATTTACTCTCAGTTTCTGTCTTGACATCAGAGTTTTCTCAGCCTTTAACTCCCTTGCAAATGGGAGATATCTCATGCAATTCTGAGAAGAAATAGAGGAAGAAATTAGAACAGCATTCTGCTGGATAAAATGGTTTAAGTGAATGAAAACATTTCAACCAAAGTTTTGTTTCACCTTCTTATCTGGTTTCTCTGACACTTAATGCAAACAATATGATTCAGGGGTAACCATGATTTCATATATATTTTATTCATGGCACTCTGTCCCATTTCAGTTAGGAAAAAAATTGCTGACTTATAAAACAATTCAGTTTGAGATTTCGAAATTTTTAATTCCTTTCATGAAATATTTTTATTTCCATTCTAAATTTTGGACAAAACACAAAGGGGAAAAAATAAAAAAAAAATTGAGAATTAGGAATTTCCAAAGTGATGGAAAAAAGTGACCATTCATAAACTACTATTATGGATCAAACTACATCAGGAGAAAGTCAAAAGTCTTTATGTTTTAAATCACACACACTGTGCCTCACAGCCAGAAATTTATGTTGGAATGGAGGTGAGGTCTTTACATTATTTCTAGACTCTTTTAAAAAGTGGTTACACTGGTAATGTGGCCTTTGAGAGAAGATGATTTTTCCAATTTCTTTCAGGTAACATCATGAAACCTGCTCTCAATGCCATGGCTACTCGAGACAACAGATTGATGGAAATTTCCTGTACATCCCAAGGCTTTTTCACTTCAGATTTTATCAGCAGATTCCAGTTCAGAGATATTAATATCACTTTAGTCAGGCATTTTACTGAAAGGAAAAAGCTGATGAAATCAATTCACTCTATGAAAGAAAGATAACACCATGTCAGCATCAGCCCTTTAAAACTCCCTGGGATCAGTGGCTATGGAATCATTTGGCCATGGAATACCAGTTGGTGCAAATTTTCCCTCTTTCCCCTTCTCCTGCACACATTGTTCTGTGACTAACAGAGACACAAAGCAGAGTGACCATAATGCTGCCTGCTTCAAAGAATCTCATGACAAAGGTAATTACTATGACAGCATGGGGGGAAATTAGTTTGGAAAAGAGCAATGCCACGGAAAACTGTGAACTCCCACGGGGCTTGAAATAGCAGCCTTGAGCCACAGGATTGAACAAAGCTTAAAGAAACAGAAATGTGGGGTGATTTTCACTTCACCTCGTACTTACTTAGATCTTGGGAGGTTCAGGCTGGTCATCAAGGAGTGTTTCCCCACGAGGAAGTGCAGCCCTGGAGCAAAACAGGTGGAACTCAACCTTTGGAGGTTTTGAAAGCTTGGGTGGAAGCAGCTGCAGCTGATCTCCTCTAGCATTGACAAGAGTCCTGCTTGGAAGCTGAAGCCCAGACCTCCAGAGAACCTTTCCAGCCAAGAGGTCTGTGACTCCACAATACTGACACACACAATTAATAAGAGCTGTTTACACCTTTGGTATCAAACAGGAGAAGATAAGACTGGTTCAGCATCTGCTTGCTGGCTTTCAAGGCACCCACAAGCCAACACTATTTTTGTGTTAAAAAGCTGAGAGAAAGGATCTCACCGGTGCTGTACCATCATCTGTGAGCTGCAGTACTAAACATGATTTGTGTATTTTTAAAATAGACAGGTTGGGCACTTGAGTACTCTCTATGAGAGACACACATGGTACAGCCCAGTTTATTGCACTGAATTTTTGGAGTTCAGTTACTTCTTTTTTTTTTTTTTTTAAAGTCATTCCCTATTATTTTGTTCCCCCCCCACAACATTCTATAAGCCTTCTTTCTCCAAGCCTTTCATACCTTCTTTATAAGGCTGTTAGCAGCTTATCCCTTGAGAAATTTGGTGCATTTATTTGCTAAGGTGGATCTTTTGCTCACTTCTATACTGAGAAAGGAAGTAGCATGTAGCCTGGAAACAGGTTCCATTTAATCAAAGTATCTTCTTCAGAATAGACCTACCATGTCTCTGTGTCCAAGGGGAGAACAAGGGAGCATTCTTACCTCATTTGCACCCGATTCACCTGCTCATCAGTCATCACGTCTTCTTGGCCTTCAGTTATGACAAAAGATTTTATTGTTAACCCATATCCCATCCATACTTTTTATGTGTTTCTGCTTTTACTTGGACTATAGCACTCCAGAGGATGACTTTGCCTTGTGCCTATCCTGAAACTATGAGAACCATAACAAAAATTATCAATTTCTCTACTAAGCAGTGTAAAGACCCTTTTAGGCCTCAGCTTCATTTTTTTGGAGGCTGGGTCAGGAGATACTCAGCTAGATTTTATTCTTAGAATCTCCTTATATCAGGAATAAAGAAAGTTGTGAGGAGAAGTTTTCCTTCTTATTCGTTCCAGCACAAATACAGAGAAAGGCAAAGCTCACCACGGAGCTCTTCAGGACACTATAACAGGGTAAGTGTTCATCTCAGTGGAAGGCAAGAGATTTTGGTTTACCAGCAATTCGTATAGACAGAGTCAGGGAAGCCAGAGTTTTAGCTGTCACATTTACTTAGCTGCACTAACCTGGATTGCTGGTTTTAAAAACTAGCATTAACTGCTGCCTGTCCCCTTCTTTTTCCCATCAGCTCTTGCTCCTATTCCACACAGAAAACCTGTTAGATGATCAAAGGTAAGTGATAAAAGCTACCTCTGTGTATGTGTTGAGAACTGCATCCTGATATATTAAAATGCTTTAAGGAAACTTAAAAAAAAAATTATTTTCTGTTAGAGCTTTTTCTCTGCGGATGTCAGACCTTTCCTAACAAACCTCCAATTTAAGTGAAGAAAAGTTTGGACAGCTATGAACTTTTGGACTCATTATTTGTACTTTGAAGGTTTTCAGTATGGACTTTATTTGTGGTGATTTCCAAAGGAGGCTGACCTGGGAGTGCCAGTTTGGCAAAGCAGGCTGGAAAAAAACTCCTGAGAAAAATATGTCCCTCAACATTTAAGATCTTTACTCTTTCATCCATCTGTGCATAACAGAGACAGGCAGGGAGGAGGCTGCTTTTTTTTCTCACACTAATGAAGCACAAAGGGCATGATAAGCAAAGCTGAAGCAACTCCAAGGGTCCCCTGGGTGTGGTGCTGAGCCTGGGAATTCTCCACCTGCATAGCCAGGCAGTGCCAGTGGCACCCAGGTATGCACAACATGGGATGGAGAATGGCATTGGGAAGGCTCTGAAGGGAGAATTTTCTTTTCCAGTACATCATTCCCACAATGTACCACTGAACAAAGGCAGTTCTTTCCGGAATCAGACAGGAAAGGGTTTGCTCTTCCATCCTATTTGCCTTTCAGCCTGAGCTGTGCAGAGTAAATGAGAGAAAGAGTTGAAAGAAACTTGCCCAGAGAAGCTGTGGCTGCCCCATCCCTGGGACTGTTCCAGGTCAGGTTGGATGGGGCTCTGAGAAACCTGGGATAGTGGAAGGTGTCCCTGCCCATGGCAGGGGGTTGGAACAAGATGATCTTGAAGGTCCCTTCCAAACCAAACCATTCCAGGATTCTAGGATTCTGTGAAACTCATGGAATACCAGGGTAAAGAATCCTAGCAAACAGCATAATCAGGTTGTTGTGTGAGAATTCTTCAATGACAGATGATTTTTTTTCCCCTCAGTCTTGTTTGTGACTCTCCAACGAGGTGCTTATACGCATACCTCAGCTCCAAAATCTTGCAGATGATTGTAAATCTTGAGGGAGCTTCTATGTGGAACTCAATAGCCATGATATGCTCCTCCAACCCTAAGTCACATGAGTCTTTTTTCTGTTACTCATATCTGGTCAACTACTAAAACCTCAAAGCTCTTTCAAAATGGTTACAACAACCCTCCCACTGCACAGTGACCTGGCAATCTGTGTTAGTAAATAATGATAATAATAATAATAATAATAATAATCATCATCATCATCAATAATAATAATAAATAATAAATAATAATAATAATAAATAACCTCCAGCTCTACAAAGAGCTGAATCACAGAATTATGTGAAGAAAACTTTGATGAGTCCATGGGAAAGTAAATAAGAGATACTTGGTAATTCTGTCAGCTTTCCATCTTTTTAACACCTTAGGATCATGCTCTTCTCAGAATGGTACTTTGCATTTCCTCTTTGGGTGAGTTATCTTGTTTAAATTAATCCACAGTACTGGTTACCCTTCACAGAGGTCTGTAATGCAGTTGAGGAATGTGGCCCACCTATAAAATAGATCCTAGCTAACATATAAATAGCACTGAAGCTGCTGCCACCCCTTCGGTTCCCAAAGGCTGCTCAGCTCATTCCTCACTCTTGGACACTTATCCTTGCTGGAATCCCTGTTCAGATTGGAGAATGGCCTGTGGCACAGAAGCAAGCACTCTGCTGTGCTTCCTAAGCAGGAGGGGAAGCAATCACTCACAGTTCATTAACTGCTGGAGCACACATCTGTTCCTAACTTCCCCACCTCGCCCAGTGAGGGCAGACCCCAGAGACAGCAAAGGAAAATTAATTCTTGCCTTCTACCTCCTTTTCTTCCCAAAAGCTACTTTAAGCTTTGCTCTTTATGGATAGAAACCAAGGGCCCTTGACTCAGCCAGGACTCAGCACAGTTCAGTAAGATCATAGAATCACATAATGATTTGGGTTGGAAGGGAACTTAAAGATCATCTCGTTCCAACCTGCCCCATTGTAGGCAGGGATACACCTTCCACTAGACCAGGTTGCTCAAGGTACTTATTCCTTCCTTTCCCTGGTTGACTGAGGAGGGAATAAGGGATCATTGTCACTAAATGACCTCTCTGCAGCAGCACTGATCCTTCCATTCCCAAAGTAAACCAGAATTTGGCCAGTTCCATTCAAGAAAAGCTCCCACACAGAGCTCCCACATCCCCAGAACCCATTAACTTAACCTGACTCAAAACACCAGGTTCAACTCCAGTCTAAAAGGCACTTTTAAACCCAGAAGCACACAAACACAGAGCTCCTCTGCCTTTACTCTGTGAGTGAGACAGGTTCAAGGTCTGGGTTACTCCACCCTGAAAATGAAGCAGGATGCTCACTGCAGAAACTGGACCTGTTTAACTCTGCAGCAGGAAAGATCACCCTGACCACAAACTAGCTTCAAATAAATGTCTTCTTGCTTTGCCTGCTGCAAAGTACAGGAGTGGGGAACCCCCTCAGAGCCAGAAAAGAGGGCTGTGGTGGCAGCTCCTGCTGCCTAGGAAGGGAGGGAGAGGGAGCAGTGAGTGGAAAGGGACTGACACAAGCAGAGCAGCTTTGCTGTAAGTAAAGGCTCTCCAGCTGGGGCTGCGTGGGAGGGAGCAGAGATTCTGCCAGCAAGCAGAAAGGTGCAGGATTTGTCGTGATGTGGTTATGTGTTTTTTTTTTAAACACGATCTAATTTCATTCTCCTGTGGCCCCTTCCTCGTGTAGAGCTCTTGATGGTAAGAGTTCACAGCTCTTCAGACCATACTAAAGACAAACTGGGCAGACTCGAGTTGTATTAACAATCTCAAGCATTTTAGATCAACAGCAAAGAACCCATCCAAAAGTATCCCCTCCCTATCACCAATAATATATGTTTGGTCATTATCAGATTTCTCATCCTAAGGCAACTCCTAATGTCCTATCCTTGTGGCCCATGGAGCTGGAAATCGTATGTGGGTACATGCATGAGAAACAGAGGAATGACAGCTGAGATCCTTTTAAAGTTGTGGAAATCCAACATGATTTCTGTGGGGGAAAGAATAATAAAAACACCCGAAACAAATCAAATTCTTTATGCTTCTTTCCCATCCTTAGTTTGCTTGCACTCAATAAACAGGGGTAAGAGCTGTCTCAGAGCACAGCATTAGTATTTTTTTGCCATCATCTGCTGTACCCAGACAGAAATGCCTCAAGCCCTGCCCCAGCTGTACATCCCCCAGTGCAGTTAATGTGCTGAGAGGCACTGTTTTGGCCTGGTAATCTTGTTTACACATGTTTCCGCTGTATTTTATTTCCTGCATGCCTGTAATCTCATTTACCGGCCTCAGAGGTAAAGCAAAAATAAAATGAGATCCCAAGAACAAAAAAGAAAAGGCAGGAGGCTCACAGGGATGCCCTCGGTCATCTCACCCAGGCAGTCGTGTGCTTTTTCACCGCTGCCACGTGACTAATTGCACCTCTGGACTCGGTGTTCCCCTGTTTTTCTGACTGGGCAGGACAAAGCAAAGGGATTTGCAGGCGGTTAATTCAGATAATTGTATTTTCCTGCTGCCTGTGTAGCGGAAATGCCAGAGCTCTGAGGGCAGGGGATTCCACGTGCGCTCGCGCGGCCTTATGTAGTGCACCGTATGCCTGCAGCTGCCCTCCCCTAGTCCCATCTGTTGGAGATTGATGTTGATTTTGCTCATCTTGCCTCCTAAAAACCCAGC
Source organism: Neopelma chrysocephalum (assembly GCF_003984885.1). Classification (NCBI taxonomy): domain Eukaryota; kingdom Metazoa; phylum Chordata; class Aves; order Passeriformes; family Pipridae; genus Neopelma; species Neopelma chrysocephalum. The sequence goes on along the minus strand of NW_020897811.1, from coordinate 620,759 downwards.
AATAATAATGAATGAACTCAGTGCTCAGGAGAGTGTTGGCAGCCCATTCAGCTGAGGGCACATTGCAGGCACATGCTCTGCAATGGTTTCTGTGCTGCAAACACGCTCGCAAGGGTATGGAACTGGATCCTGTGGTTAAGTGTCCTGCAGACAGGTCTTTGCACTTGGATTTCAGTCTCTCACCTTTCTTATTGTTAGATTTTTCTGTCGTGTTTCCTGCCTGCCTTGGTCTTTTTTTTTATCCTGTGATTACAGGCACAAAGCCCAAGCACAGGGCTGGGAGCTGGTTAGGGACAGAGTCAACTTCTAAGCAAACTCCCCTTTTCAGGTTGAAGATATTTTTGTCCAAATTTAATTTTTATTGTAAACTGCAAGCTGATATATAGAATCAATGTGATTTGATTGGCCCAATCTGAAACTCAAGCTTTTTAAACCATGAGCATATTTGCTGGTTTAGCTTTTCATCCCAGCCCAAAGTGGAAATCCTCCTCAGAAGCCCCCAGTTCTCAAAGAATGAGCAATTCCAGTTGAGCTATCTATGTGCTTTGATCCTGGCACACAACTTTGCAGGCTTTCAAATCTACCCTACTGAGGAAGGGTAGAACCCTTACTAGAGCAGCCCACGTAGCTGAGATTATAATTCTTCAAATTGTTGTCATTTTTGTTGCTATCTTTTGCCTGAACCCCCCTACCAGTTTTTTTCCTTGAACAAGAAATTCTGTACTGGAGCAACCCAAAATCTACTCATCCTGTGGCAGGTACTTAAGGAGGAATGTTAGAATCAGAATGTGTCCTCCTGGCCCCAGTCAGTCAATAGGGGACTTTCTGAAGTGAGGTCTCAGAAGAATGAAGGAAAAAAGGGAATAGAGAGAAAAGCCATTTGCCACACATAATAAAATCAATTTTTGAAAACAAACAAGTTTCTCCAGGAGGTAAAAACTTGCTTCCTGTCCTCTAATAACGACAAGAAGGAGCTAGAAAGAAATTAATGGACATGCCTTTGGCAAAACAGCAGCAGTAGTTCACCTAAAAGAAAGATGATGTCTATAAATAGAAACCCTCATTATAAGCCGGCCCCAGATGTTTGTTTGCAGGAATGTATCTTGTTTGTGATTGAAGATGTCTATATGTGTGTACTATACCTCCAACATGCAAGAGGAGTCAGAAGCTGTCATTTTAGGGCACATGAGAAAATGCAACTGCAATCAATAGTTGAGTGATGAAGGTAAGTCTTGGTGTAGGTAAGTCAGACTGTCATCATGACCACTGGCCTCTCACAATCCTCAGACATCTCCTGGGAGGTCCCATTGCCCTTCCCCTGTGGTAAATACCCCACAGAGAAGCAGATTGAATTGGTTCAGACTTCATTGTATTTAAACTTTGCAATTTATATGATTTAAAATCCTGAACAGAGGCCAGCATTAAATGGAGAAGGACAAGAAATGTCTTCCCCTCTTTGACTGCTTTGTAAATAACTGTACTTGATGGAGTCTTACTTGCAGCAAGGATATGTTCCTGAGTGTGATGGAAAATTTCCCACTGACTTCACTAAACTTTTGAGACCCAAAGGAATATTACAGCAGTAAAAAGCTAGTACTGTACAATGGCCTCAAGTTTCTCCTGGCAGTGAACATCTCCTACCAAACATGCCAAAAAAAGCTGAGTCTCCCCAAAGCAGAAGAGACATTGAATGGTTTCACGTCCTTGCTCTGAGGGACTTTAACGTCCATGAATGCTTGGAGCGCTCAGAATTTTGATAAGTTCACTCTGAGATCTCAAAGCCTGTGTCCAGAGACTCAAAAATCTCCTCATTAAAGCCCCAGTCCCACATCCATCTGTGCATCTGTTCATGTCAGCTAGGACTGTACTTCAGCACAGAACTGAGCACCTCACTAAGTCTGCCCAGCGAAGGAGAAGCACAGAAAATCAAGGGCGTTGTAAAGAACCACATGACAAGGATGAAGGTCTTCCAGTTAAGGGCCTAAGACTTACATCAGTCCACAGATCCCCCAGGTTGTGTTACTCTTTTCCTTAGTAGAGAGGATTTAAAAAAATAAAAATCCCTTTAAAAAGGTTGTGCTTCATATAAACAAGTTTCATTTAAATGCAGCTAAACTCTCAGGTTTTCAGTGGGTAAAAATCAGAAGAGCTGAACTAATGTCAAGGAAATTAAGCCAGTTCATGCCAGCTGAGAATCTGCCTTAAAGACTTTAAGAAGGCAGAGCCAGGTCAAAGAGCATTAAGTTCAAAGAGCAGCACAGGAGAGTACTGTCCTCACACAAACTTCTCAGAGCCTTCTCTTTTGTTCTAACTCCAAATGGTGGAGCAGAACAACATCCATCTCTTAGACCTGCTGCTTTGGTGCTCACCAGGCTCATCCTGGAGTATATTCCTTTTGAATCACATAATGACTGAGAGCTCTGAAAGGTTACTCCAGCACTCTTAGAAATTTGCATATTCTATGACAAAGGACTTGTTGCAGTCATTTATTTATCCCTGAGCTGTAGTGACATAAAAGACACGTACAGCCTGATGAAATGGGTTGACTCATTTCACTGAAGCCTCCCTTGACTCATGTAATACCAGCTCTAAACTTAGCCATGGTGAGAACTGAAATAAAGAACATAAACCTTTATGGAACAGGAAAATCTATTTTTCAAGTCCAAACAGCCTTAAGAAGAATTATTTCTGAGCTGAGCTTACTGCTCCCTGGTATTTTTTTCCCCATCTCAAATCCCACATCAGAAGAATTTCAGGCTGTGACAGATAGATATAGATTATATATAGATATAAATATACAGATTAACACACATATAATTATCAGTCATTATTATTCAAAAACTGTTATCACTGTTACGCACATGTGATATGGTTCTGCAGAATGGGGACATTATTTTATTGAGTTATAGATGGGGAAAAGGCATAAAGAATACAGGTAATGCACATATTTGAAATAGCAATATAAACAGAAACAGAAAAATGTTCAAGTCAAAGTCACATGAAAAATTAGACTAATCTTCAGATGCATTCTAGACTTGTATGTACAGCATTTTTATGCTAAAAGTAGAAATACAAACTCCAGAGATGAAGCACATCTCAAGAATACAAAATAAATAAACAAAGATGAATGGCAAGAAAAGAAAGAGAACAAACACTCAAATCTTCTTCCAGAATGATGAGAAATTTTGATATGTAAGAACCACGGTAGAAGATGCCCAATCTATGACAAGAACTCATTTATTTCCAAACAGAATCTCAAATAATAAAGTCTTGTGCCTGGGAGCGAATGCAAAGCATTTTAACTTTTATCACTCCTTTTGTGGAGTTGAACAATTCCTCTACAAGAGAGACCTCCAAGCAGGACAGTGTTTCAACAATCCCAGTGAAGAAATCCAACTCACTGGGAACGTGTGCTTGGTGGGAACATCACAGTTATTTATCCAGAAGGAAATTTTTCGGCAACTTCTAATCCAAGGTTTCTTGAGAACGAGGAATAGATAGATGGGTTGGGTTTCAGAGTCTGCAGCAGTGTCTTCCTAATGGTCAGGATCTGCAGGAGGAAAGCAATCAAACTGTCAGGCAAAAAGCTGTAGTAAATATCAAGAGAAAAGCATTAAGCTCCACACCAGATACAAAATTATGGATTACAACTAAGTAGTGGAATATATCCCTGTCCATGGCAGGGGGTTGGAACTATATAATCTTTAGGTTCCCTTTTAACCCAGGGCATTCTACAGTTCTATGATTCTATGAAAGATGCACCATTATTTCACTTTCTTTTCAAGAGCATTACTATTAATTGAATGACACCAAGGACCATCAGTGGTTTTTTCTCCTGCTGGAAATTTCTCCTTCATCAATTTGTTTGCATAACCAAATATCCTAGAGAAAAACAAGCATTGTTTCCACTCCTACAGTCCTTGCAAATTAGATTTTTATGGTAGATTTTTTTTTCTCTCCAGAAAAATAGGTCAGTTCCTCTGCAGTAATACACACAATCCGAGGCCCACGTTTCTGCTTGGAATGAGCACATGGAATGCAACTGCCCCTTTGAGTTGGGCATCTGCACATGGCACCGACCACTTCAACTGCTCAAATGACTATTTGCAAGGCACAGATTTCCCCCGACTTCAGAGCTGAAGTGAGGCCTAAATACTTAAGCCTTTTTCTACTTCCAATCTCTCTCTCTCTGAAAATATGGACCATAAATATCCTCTCCCAGGAGATTAGTCCTGGAACCTTATTGGGCTTAAAGTTACGTTCAAACAATGTCCTAATAAAAACAGTGGCTATTGAATAGTAAATAAAGTGTGTTCCAAGGACATCAAATCATGATTACAATGACTTCCATTTTTGTAGAACTTCAAAACTAAGTGTTTCTTTCTCTACGTATTGGAAAATAAAAAGACTTGGTATACAAGAATAAGTTAAATAGATGGAAATATAAATGTAAAAAATAACAGAAGATTGCTTAAGAACAGCGGTTAAAAACAGAAAAGTTATTCCCAGGCAGCCTGTGTAAGACAAAATAGAAAAGAAAGAAGAAGGAAAAAAGGGATTTTTCCAAGTAGCTTCAACTTAGTGGGATCAAAGAAATTGGTTTAAACAGGGTCTGAAAGGGAACAAGGAGTATTCTGAGCACAACTGCACACCTAACCCACACTACTTCACACAAACACCTGCCTTAAATCAAGTCACCTTAAATTGATCACGATTTAACAGTGTCTTTTTTCAGAACAAAACGTGAAAATGCTTCACTTCCTAAGGTAGCTCTGGAAGGGAGACAGAGCCCTACAAATATTGGTCATCCACATTCTGAGTCCTGCAGAGTGGGAACCACACAGCCACCTCACTCCTTGCCTCAGGTTGCCCTGTCATTTTTTTTTGCACATGCCCCAACTTTCAAACTTTTCCACAGTTTTGACAAAGCCTGAAGGTGACTTACATGAAAAAATAAAAAAAAAGGAAAAAAAGATTTTGAACTGAATCTGTGTGAAATAAAATAAACATTTCTCCCCACTCTGAAATAAAAAAGGCACAGCCTCCATCAAAAGAGCTCTCTATGTGTTAATCTGCAGTGAAGCCTCAGTGCCAGAGCTGGCACCCTTTGAAGTTAAAGGAAAAGCTCCTGCTGTCTTTATGACGCCAGATTCCTGACTGAATTGAAAAATAGGAAACTAATAGGCTTTCTAAGCTCCCAGTAGCTCTTGGAAGATCACTGTCTTGCTCCAGTGATCATAGGAGATGCCAAGGGGACTGGGTTATGTACCTCACACTGGCTGAGCTGACAACCAGAGCTGCCTAGAAGGGCTCCTGATCTTATTGTGAGGGATCTCAGAATGAACCTTAGCCAGGATAGAATGGCAGATTTGAACAGAAGAATAGAGATCCATATCTCAAAATAAAATACTTGGCTTTTCTTTTGATGTCACCAATTCCACTTTTCTTATTTTTTTTTCCTACTGATTCATGTTAGCTAGAATCAAAATTGATTTTATGGCAGTTTTTCATGGTATTTTCATACATTTCTTCTTTATTTTCTCCTCTTGAAGGAAGAGGGAGAGAAAAAAATAGAAATTTGGAAAAAGAAAGGGACTTTAATAGAGATATAAATTAAAGTTTGAATCAATATTTTTTTTCAGTTGATGTTAAATTAACAGAATTTGATGTTTTCATATAAAATATAAAAAATATGAATGCAGCATTTTGATACTCTTTGATTATATATTTTCTACTGCAGGGACTTCTTGATTAAGAATTTTCAGCCAACTTAAAGGCACAAGTATTAGAAACCCCTGCAATCTGGCATCCTGAGCCATAATCTTTCGGAGTAGCAGAGAGAGATCTGTTTTGAGCAGCAGAGCATCCACGGCATAACATAGTAGTGTATGTAATACAAGCTAGGATAACACAGGGTAAGAGATTAATATTCTGCATCATACTGTGCTCTGTTATTTTTATCCTGCTGTTTCTTTCACTCACCATCTCATGACTCACACCCTCCCCACACTGGAATTTCTGTCTCAGTCTCGTGGCTCACTGGTGTGTTACGGAAGACGATGCCGTGGAAAAGCCATCTGGAGAACAGCGCTACTGCCAGGGCTCCAGGTCGCTCTTAAAAACAGACAGACATAACAACATTTACTGATTTATCACATAACTCCTCTGAATATTGCAGTCTCTTTAGCAGACTGCCTTCAGTAGCTGTGAGGGTTGCAGTTCTCCGTGTTTTTACAGCTTTAGTGATGGTGCTGGATATACGTCCAAGTCACCGTCCCATGGAAAGCTGACACTGCACAAGCCTTTAGAAAAATTACAGGACTCATCCTGTGAGGTGATGGAAGGGCTCTTGTGAGGCAGGTGAACGTAATCCAATATTTGTAAAGGAGCTGTTCCTTACACATTTCTCAGTTAACTTTATCACCTCAGGGACACGGTCCTCGATGCCCCACTAGACAGACCTTCAGGGCTTCCTGAGGCCAAGCCACAGTTACTTGATGTGGGCTGGGAAGGCCAGGTCAGAAGAGGAATTAGATGTTTAAATCCTTATTAATAGCACATATAGCTACTGTGATCCAAAATGTAGAACATCTAAATCCCAGTTCAGTTTGCTGCTGTAGAATCCTGCAGTCATGGTTCCTAACAGACTCAGTTTCCCAAGTGCCTCTGTTTAAATCCAGACTCTGGCCCCTGTTTAAATCCAGAGATAATATCACTAGTTATGAACCTAAATTCTGCCACATCCCAGAAATCAGGGTGATCACAGGAAGCATAATTGTTTTTTCTTACCTCCTAGATGAGTGTTAAGAGCCCCTGCTCAAGAATTGCAATTCCCTCTTTTATCTGTATCTGAACTTTCATCTCTACCTTCCTGAGGGCTATTTCTAAGTAGTCACAAGCCAAGATCACAGAAAGTTCACTCTTTATATAAACAAGTAAACATTCCCTAGGCTAGAAGGAGAGTACTTCAATCAGCATTTGGACACCCTATCATCCTTAAAAAAAATATTCCTACCAGAAAATAGCTAGTCAATCTCAGGCTAGAAAGTCATGTTTTCTCCTCTTTTGCCCTGACACTTTGAAAAATGAACTCCACTGGAAGGAGTCAAAGAAGCCTTGTCCACAGAATATTACCAAAAAAGGCATTTGTGTGGGGAAAGGGGAATAACATCCTAATTCAGGTACAGTAGCAAGATTCCTCTCATGTAGGTAGTGAAGCAATGAGCTCTCCAAGGACCTTAGTGTGTATCCAGCCAAAGCAACCTGCCATTTTGCTGAGATAGATGGGAGTCAGCTTGGTTTTGGAGCAAGTTTAGCAGAAGGATCAGTCTTGCTCCACTGTGTTATTCCAGCTTTCACAAGAAAATGTACCAAAGGATGTCAACCAGCCCTTTATCACAAGCTTTTAGATCCACTGGCCTCCTGCTTTCCTGCTCTGTCAAATCTGGCTCTACAGGTGACACTGGAAAACATAAAGCCTGTTTTACTTCCATGAATGTTTTGTTCTCCAGATTTGCCTTGGGGCAGACTACCTTGTCACCTCAACTCGAGTCCTTCACATGGATTTCTGATGGTGACTCAGGACAGACCAGGAGTCTTTTGTTGGTGAAAAAGCCTAATCCAGCAGAGGCACTTTGTCTCTCTGACACCAGCTCAAGTCACCCGTCACATCCTCTGCCCTCTCTTCTTGTCCATTCCCAACATAACTGGCTGCCTGGAGGGGGGCAGATGTGCATGACAGAGAAGGAAGGCTGAAGGCTTGCACATCCATGCCACATTCAAATGTCAGGTCTTCCCTGAATCCAAAGGGCAGAAGCTTCCTTCCCTCAGTCCACCCTCAATCCAGAAACGTGACATCAACTCAACAGTCATGTCCTTCCTCTCAGACAATTCCCCCAGCTGGAGGATGATCAATGCAAGGACCCGAGGAGAGCCTGAGGAGGATGTGATTAGTGACCTGAAATGAAGCCTGTGCAAACTGCAGTAGAAGCTTCCACTAAAATCTCTTCCATTGGAGTCAGCACCTCAGGACAACAAATGCTGCTGCAGTTTGAAAGACGATTACCGAGAAAAAAAAAATTAGAAAAGAAAAAGCTATAGGGAATTGGAGCAGCCAGAGAAAATCTTGTTAATGCAGCAGTGTCCTGCTGGGAGCTTTCTGTTCAATAGTCAGGCTCCTTGGTACTACTGAGTGAAACAAGTTTTTGCTGTCTAACTCTGAGCAGTCCTTTAGAGTGATGTTTGTCCTGAGCTGCAGTTTCTTGTCCTGAACCTTTCTTGGTCTGCAGCTGTTCTAAGTGGAACACTATCTGTTGTGATCTTCAAATGTTGTACATTTGATAGTGTTGCTGTGTGTCCATCCCATCTTCTAGTTTGTATATTTACATCCTTTTGTCACTGTTAAACCACAAAGCCATGTGTGTACTGTTCTCTTCTGAACTCACCCCATCTTAATCCTATGCCTGGGAAGTTTCATCCTTACCTGCTGGAGGATTTCCCATACTCATTTTAAACCAGATTTTTAATATGAATTCTAAAAAAAAAAAAATAAAATTAGTATAATTTTCTATTAGTGATTCAGAAGAAGAGGTTGGGACCTAGAAGGTAAACTGAATACTATAATATATATAATCACTACAATTTCCAGGGAGCAATGATCAAATCACGTAACATCTCTACGCTGCATTCCTTGTAACTGCATCTTCATGGCAAATGAGTGTCTACCATTGGATATAAAAATCATCTGGCACTGAAAACAACAGAGAAGGATGTTAATTCCTCGCTCAGTGCATCACTGGAAAGCCTTAAAATTACTGATGCAAGATTAGAGCCTTAAAAAATAAAAGTGCATCATTCAAGAACAAGAATTTTGCCTTGAACATGAAGTGTCACCAGCTTTAAGACTAGTACTATTTTTGGAACAAGAATTAATAGGAAAGGAATCTGCAAAACCCACACTTAAAATTTCTGTGTGTCAGATATTTCTCCATCTTACTTATAATTTCTGTCCTAAGACGAAAGGTTCACAGTTTGCTTTTTCAAGACACAACAATTTTTGTACTTTCTAGTATTAACTGATTTATGCAACTTTTATAGTTCTTCTGTCCATGAATTAATTAGTTGCCAATCTCACTGTGTTTTAAGTAAGAACAGCACCAGATGGAGACCAGATTTGCTTATTAAGGGGTTTTATCAAAAAAGGAATTCAGCAAATATACGTCTGAAATCCAGTATCGATACTAAAAAGTCTGACAAACTTTTCTAAGAAACTGCCTAATGCTGTGGTACCTGGGTTCAGTTGTATTGACAGAGAACAGTATCCTCCCCTGGAACTGTGCTGTGTAAAATGTCTAAACTGAGCACTGAGCTCAGTTCTGACCCCGGTGAAGTCAGTGACACAACGCCAAGTGTCTTCCATTGCCTCGGGACTGTGACTATTGTTTTTAAGACAAGTACTTGGCAATTACCTAACCTGCACCCTTTGACTGCCACCATAAGGGCTCGATTGGCTCTTTCCTCTCCATATATGCAGGTTAATTACATCAGATACTTTCAGCACTATGAGAGCAGTCACGAGACATGCTTTTCCTCCATTCCTGCTCTACACAGGCTCTGTAAGTGCAGACTTTTTCTCTGTGAACTAGGAGTGTAGACCAGGAGCACCTTCACATCAGAAAAATACAGGGTTTACTGAAACAATGCCAACTCTCTTAATATAAAGTAGCATCAGGTCAGGTTCGCCTGTCAGCAAAGGCAAATTGAGGCTGGCAAGGCAGTGTTGAGTCTGACAGTGTGTAACTTCCCCAGGTGCTGTTGGAGCCTGTAGGAGGTGTTGCTCTGACTCATGGAGGCTGTCAGAACTAACAGGACAGCTTGATAAGACAGTCTTGCTAAAAACTCTGGTGGTTGTACAGAGAACCAGGCCATTCACAAACTGAAAAGGAGAAAAAGATGTTTCAGTAGAGTCCCACCACCAAGGTGCACAGTTTCACTGCAACAGCTGAACATCTCAGAAATAAGATCAGTGCACTCAGAATGAGTAATGGACACAGTGAGTGTCCAGTGGAGTCCTCAATCATTCACTGTGTTGAAGCACTCACAGCCTAGCTTGGCCTGCTACGAGTCACAGAAACAACTAGACCAATGCAACTAGATCCCAGCAGGTCATAACCTCTTTGTTCATGTTCAAAGGACAGTGAATGCATCAGTCATTTCACAGAATCATAGAATGGGTCCCAAAATGGGCTGGAAGGGAACTTAAAAATTGTCTAATTCCAACCCCCTGCCATGGGCAGGGACACCTTCCACTGTCCCAGGTTGCTCAGAGTCCCATCCAACCTGGCCTTGGACACTTCCAGGGATGGGGCAGTCACAGCTTCTCTGGGCAACCTGTGCCAGGGCCTCCCCACCTTCACAGGGAAGAATTTCTTCCTGATATCCAATCTAACCTATTCTCTGTCAGTTTGAAGCCATTGCCCCTTGTCCTGTAACTCCAGGCCCTTGTAAAAAGTCCCTCTTCATCTTCCTTGTGGGCTCCCTTCAGAAACTGGAAGGGATTTGTTCCTGCAAAGTCTGTACCTGCTTAAAGGCTGAATGTCCACTGTCAGGGAGTGACACACTTGGTGAAATCATGGGAGAAGACCAGGCCAGGGTCCCTGGTGATCTTGTTTCACTGAATATTTACGTTTTTTTGGAAAGGTAGAAATGAGATAGAGCAGCCTGCAAATGCTCAATTTTTTTTTTACAGTAGTTGGGACAAAAGGCATTTTGACACCCTTCCAATAAAGAGGAAAAAGCCAGAATAACACAGAGCAAACTGGTCAGTAAAACTTTCAGCTGCTTAATTTGTAAGAAAAAATCCTCACATGTATTACAGCGACCTGAATGTCTGTATATGTTTTGAAAAAGGGCTTGGGCACCTATGGGTATTTATAGATATGCTGTTTAGAAAGAAGCTAGCCCAAATTTAAATCTGAATCAGCCTGACACTTAGCACAGTGAATATTCAAGAGATCTGACTGCCACCACTTCGAGTCAGTGCTCTAATTCTAACTGTGAAAAATCACCAATGTAGTCTCATTACCTGCAAAGGGAAGGTTTGTGTCCACTGTGCAAGGTGCAGTCAAAGCTACAAAGGTGACAGGGTGAATGTGGAGAAGAGAGTGAAGCTGAAAATGTCACGTCATCTTTAATCAGTGCATCAGCCCATTCTGGGATCCAGCTTTAGGTCCTCAAGTTCAAAACACAGAAGGCTTACAGGAGATGAGAGAATGATCCAGGGCCTTGATAAACTGTCATACTGAAAGTTGTTGGAAAGACTGGACTATTTTCCTCACAAAGAATACAAATAAGAAGAATCTAGTCAAAATATATGCTATATAGAGCATGGTAAATCAGATAAACTGGGACTTTTTGTTCTCTGAAAAAAAAGTGATAAAAAGGCCAGGGACAGTGATATAAAAGGCAGAAAATTTATAAACAGGAAAAGAAATTACTTTTTTACACAAAACAGAATTAAGCTATGGAACTTAGTGAAACAGGTAATCATACAAACCTAACTGGATTCCAAAGGGACAGAATACTTAAGGGAATATCCAGATTATAAACTACAGACAAAAAAATCATGGAACAGATTGTTATTCCAGCTATCTTTTCAAATACTTAGTACTAATCTGGCATGCTGTGACGCTATACAAGGTCTTTACACATCAGTTCATCGCTTGTAACCTCTCAGACAAGTTTTCTTAAGGTAAGTCCAAAAGTCCCGTTTGCCTTAAATTCCTCCCATCTTCTGCAGCTCCATTTTCCCCAGATGAGGCATTATCTACTGACAATGACACCCTGACTTATATAATGCCCTGTGGTGCCTTTCCAAAGAGCACAGAAACAGACTGAACCATAATTTAGGCTCCAAGCTGTTAGTGAATAATAATTGCTTCATTCCCATCCTTTTCCAGAATGATTTTTGTCACTAGTTCAGAACATGGCTCAGACCAACCGCTGCTCAATCCAGCCAGCAGTGGGAAAGTTTACTGAAAACGGCAGCAGTGCTGTTTGATCCTCTGTCTGCTGAAGCCAGATACAAAATTTCCATTTAATTCTAGGGTAGAATAGGTCTTCAGAGTCCAAACATATTTTGACTTGAGAAAGGGCGGAGCGGGAATCTCTCTGGTCCATGTTCCAGTCACAGAATCACAGAATGGTTTGGGCTGGAAGGGAACTTAAAAATCATCTAATTCCAACCCCCTGCCACAGGCAGGGACACCTTCCACTATCTCAGATTGCTCAGAGTCCCATCCAACCTGGCCTTGGACACTCCAGGGATGGGGCAGCCACAGCTTCTCTGGGCAACCTGTGCTAGGGCCTCCCCACCCTCCCAGGGAAGAATTTCTTCCTAATATCCAATCTAAACCTCCTCTCTGTCAGTTTGAAGCCATTCCCCCTTCTTCTGTCACTCCAGGACCTTGGAAATAGTCTCTCCCCATCTTCCTTGTGGGTTTCCTTCAGGTCCTGGAAGGCCACAATTAGGTCACCCCAAAGCTTCTCTTCTCCAGGTTGAACAATCCCCACTCTCTCAGCCTTTCCCCACAGCAGAGCTGCTCCATTCCTCTGATGGATCCTCCTCTGGCCTCGCTCCAACAGCTCCATGTCCTTGCTATGATGGACCCCCAGCACTGGAGGCAGCTCTGCAGGGAGGTCTCACCAGAGTGGAGTTTACAGCTTCAGAAAAACCCTATCTCCAATGTCTGGTCTTTCCCTCATTTATTTGGGGATTTGCCTTTCCTTTTTTTCCTCTTTTCTGTTTTCTTTTTTCTGGAAAATATGCTTTTGTAAAATATTCCTTGCTTTTAGCCTGTGTGCTTATAGCATTATTTTAAAAAGCCACTAGGCAGATGGTTCCCAAATGTGAGTTAATAACTTGTAGGTAGCTTTTGGGGAAGCTTTTTGAAATCCTTTCATGCAAAATGATTTCACAAACTGCCTGCATGACATTCTTTGGCTATTTGGGCAGACTATTTCAAAATGGCCAGGAGAAAAATGGCAGATTATTTTTTATTTGTTTTGCAGCAGACTGTTATGTTTCTTTTGCAGTGGTAAAAGAATATAAAGGGAAAACAAACCATGCACAAATCTTCCACTGAAGATTCTTCTGGACCCTGGAAGTCCTGACTGGCTTCAAGGTGAGGATGTTTGGGCCTCTGCCCTCTTTTGCAGCCCTTCTACAGCATTTCTTTCAAAATAAGGCTGCTTGTTACATAGTAGCACAGGCTGAGTATTCAACAATCATGAGTGAGACTTCATGGCATCACAAGATTAATTTAAAAATCGGATTTCAAATATGGGGCTCTTGCTGTTCACCACTGGTCTGTTAAAAATATTGTATGTTTTCCATGGTTTAAAGTAAAAAGTATTGCTAGTGTCTGGTCAGGTGAGCATCACCAGTTTTTTAACAGATTTCATCACCCTCTTTTAACAGATTTCACCACCGTTTTTGAACAGATTTCACAAAAAATCCATCACCACACCGATGACAAAATTTTGCTGTCTCTCTTAACAATGACAGCAGATCAAATGCCTTCCAATCCTGTGAACCAATGTGAACCAATCAAGTACAACTGCCCTCTGTCCTGGGTGATTCATAGCTTTAGAAAATGGAATAGAAAAATAGAAAATAGAATATTTTCAGTTGGAAAGGACCTACAGTGATCATCCAGGCCAACTGCCTGAGCACTTCAGGGCTCACTGCTAAAGCATATGATTAAAGGCATAGCCCAAATGCCTCTTAAACACTGACAGATTTGAGACTCTCTGGAAGCTTGTGCCGGTGTCTGACCAGCCTCTTGGTAAAGAAATGTGTCCTAATGTCCACTCTAAACCTCCCCTGGTGCAGCTTTGAACCATCCCCATGTGTCCACTTCCTGGATACCAGGGAGAAGAGATCAGCACCTCAGCCTCCTTTTCTCCAAACTAGACAAACCAGGAGACCTCAGTCACTCCTCACAGCACATTCCTTCCAGCCCTTCCACCAGCTTTGTTGTCCTGCTCTGGATGCCTTCAAGGACCTTCACATCCTTCTGAAATCGTGGGGCCCAGAACTGCCCCCGGCGCTCCAGGGGGTCCCAACCCAACGCTGGGCACAGCAGGAGGATCCCCTCTCTGACGGGCTGGGCAGGCTGTGTTTGATGCCCCCCAGGATGGGCTTTGCCCTGGGGGCTGCCAGGGCACACATTGCTGCCTCACAATGCCCCTGCACCCCCAGATCCCTCTCTGCAGGGCTGCTCTCCAGCCACTCCTCCCCCAGTTTATACCTGTGCCCGGCATTACTCAGTCCCAGGTGCAGAATCCAGCACTTGTTATATTTCACCCCAGCAATCACAGCCCAATGCTCCAATCTATCGAGGCCTCTTGTCCCTGCAGGGAGCCAACAGCTCCCCCCCAGTTTGGTGTCATCAGCAAACTTGCTAATGGTGCTTTCAATTCCTTCATCCAGGTCGTTGATAAATATATTGAACAGGTCTGGCCCGAGAACTGAGCCCTGAAGAAACAGAACTTTGGCCCAAGGTACTAAAAACATCAGCTCAGAGCTCCAAGTTGATTTTAAAGCAAGATTTTTCTTTTTTTCCTGAAGTTCAACAAAACCTCCTACTAAGAGGGACCTGGAAATAACACTTTCTTTGGGACAGGGACAAAATTTGCAGGACAAAGGAAACTCCAAGATGTACTTTTTTCTCAGAAATCACATAGTGCTAATATATAAGTACCTATATTTTCTTTTTAACCCCCCCCAGTTGCTTCACTGCCCAGAGAAAACCAATATATGAGGGCTATTAGCCATGTTTTATATGGCATTTATACATCATTGGAAGGGTCTCATCCAGACAATCTGTGATGAACACAGTATAAAAATATAAATAAACCAGATTGCATTGGCTAGACCAGAAGGGTAAAGTCTAGTGATTAGAGTGATAAACATGTATGCAGATAACACAGAAAAGTGCATTTATCCCACTAGAGAGCAGTAAATTGACAGTTATTTGGCTGGGTATACCTTAGAGTTTCATTTTAGTTTATGTCCATAAAATATATGAGTAAAAAGTGTGACCATGCGGTCCTTAAAATTAAAGTATTACTTTCCCCACCAGGAAATGGGCCCTACTCTTCTGCACCCCAGCATTGTGTGATCTTGGAAAGTTGTTTAGAGCTCAGTTATGCTTCTCAGTTCCAGTCTTAACAAGGCTCAACATAGTGACAATGCTTTGTTTTTCTTCCTGTCCACACCCAAACCAGGCCAGAGAGTCCTACAACAAATGCCAGCAGTGACATAATAGGTATGGATAGTTGGTTAGTGGGTAGGTAAGAATCAACCAACTCTTTGCAGAGCTCTTTATGCTTAGAAAAGCAAATAGAATGAGCTATTACTCAGCTTCAGGAGGTAAAGAAGCTGCTGTTGTGCAGGTCTCCTAAGCAGATACTTAAACCCAACCTATTTAAAGCCCAGTAGTAAAGATCCATCCTTCTTGTAAACTCTACTGTCTACTTCTGTCCCTCCAAGCTCAAAAGGATACAAGCAGAAAAGGATACAAGCTTTAAATCCATGATTTTTTTCCCCCTCAACTTGTCAAACACCAGGATGGCATGTGCTGGACCATGACAAACCTGACCCCAAACTCACTGAAATCATGAGAGTTCTCTCTCCTTGCCCTTCTGTACCTACCCAATTACAACACACTTTAGAACAAGTTAGATGTCTGAAAAATGTACTGAAAAGGAGGGAGGGAGGAAGGAAGAGAGGAAGGAAGGAAGGAAGGAAGGAAGGAAGGAACTCTGCCTCAAGACCCAAGCCACTGTTTGCCTTATTTTTAAGCACAACTCTGCTTCTTGCTGTTATTCTATAAATCCCATCTATCAGTATTTGCAGCACTTCAGAAGAGTCTGTGTTCACCATGTCTGTCCTTTTTCGATAGAGTAACAGTTTAGGAGAGCTAATGCCAAAGAGAAGTAGTTTTAATTCTGGTCTGTCTTTCCCCCAGGCAGTCAGCTACCTTTCCAAAAGCTGTAAAAAGAAATCCTCTTCAAAGCCAGTGTCCTTTTGCCAAATTTGGCTGAGAGAGCCATCCCACCTGGAGGCACCACTAAGCCTCAGTGTCCCTGTGTGGGGAAGTCATCCACAGCATAAGCCAACCCTTGGAGTGCTGCCAGGGCCAGAAAATGTGCTCCACAGCACATGGGCTGGTATATGGAGCACAGGGCACAGCCACATCCCCTCAGCCTTGTCAACACCTGAGTGTAAGGCAAACAGAAGGGAGATGATGATGATGATGATGATGAGAGAGAGCTGCAGCCTCTACGAAGCAGAGAGAGGGATGGGAAAAGGGTGCTGACAAGCAGAAAAGCACCCTGCCATGCATCAAGCAGCTTGTGATGCATCCACCAAAGCACAAGGAGAGCCACCAGTGACCACGGGGCAGCTCAGCAGGTTCTGCTTCTCACCGAGGCAGGACGCTGCCAGTCAGCAGAGCCGGCTCAGCACTGAGCTCCGCCGGAGCTGGGAGGCCCCGCCGCTCACTGACAACTGTTTTGCCTCAGTGAAAAGCACCAGCTCCTGGCTCCAGGCTCCTACTGAGATCCAAACTCAACAGAGCCAGCAAAGCAGCGGGAGCTGGCTGCAAACCTGAATATAGACACAGTGGATCTGCTCTCAGCGAGCTGATATTGCACCCTCAGAGCGCTTTAACCCCTGTGCAACCCCCTGTGAGCCTCCGAGCTGCTAACGAGACGTTTGCTCTGATGAGGCAGATGATGCGAGCACGCTGCAAAACCTATAAAAATTACTGACATTCATAGCATCATAAATCAGCAGCGCTCATCCTCCAAGCTCCATCATCCCGCCGGGAAATGGAAAACTGCAGGTTTGATTCACTGCACATCAGCTCAGCTCTGCGCTGTTTTTGTCCCGGTCATGTCAGCACCCAACTGGAAGGAACAGCCACAGATCAGGCAGATTTGTCTGAACCACTTTGTTACCCTTACAGTTAAACCTTGGAAAATGCCTTTTTTGCCAGGAACTTTTCCCTGTTGCTGCTTCTGGGAAAGATCTTTCCCTTTGGGAAAGATGCTAATTGGCTGTTTGTCATCTGGTCAGAAAGGGGAATGAGTCACAGCCTGCTGAAATTCATTCCTGCCCTTTCCTTAAAAAAAAAGAATGCATTCAGGGCACACACCTGGGTAAGACACTCTATGAGTAAGGCTTCTTTTCAGTACAGGTACCTGGCTCATGATTCCTATTCAGCAGAGACTAAAACTTTAGAAAATCAGCCACTGGCAGCACTCCCAGGATATTTTTCCATTCGCACATATTTCTAAAAATGTCAACACCAGCCTAACCATTCTCATCTGGGAAGCCTGACATCAGATGTACATTAGCCCAGGGAAAAAAAAACCACACAAAACACAAGCCCCTTCTAAAAAGGAAAACAAATTCGAAGTATGTTACACTGGGTTCTGCCTCTGGGCTCTATGCAAACAAGAGGAGAAAATTTTACAGAGTGGTTTTACACCCCTGACAATGGCATTAGAAAGTCAGACAAGGGTTTCACAGGGATGAGAAGTGGATAGTACGTGAGCTTCTTATTCCTGTATGTTTGGGTTTGTTGCCCAACAGCAAACAAAAAAAAAGTCCCCGGCAGGACCTTAAGAACCATGTGCAGTCCTGGAATTTAATCCAGACAGCTAAACAGCACTGTGTCTGACTGTGGGAGAGCTTCCCCGGGGAGAAAGCATTTTGGCTTGAGCATTTTGTTCCAGTCATCAGTCTCGTATTATCTTCTCTTCCAAATTCAGACCCTTCACACACCTCCCCAGCATCACCTGCTTTGTCTGAGAGACTTGTTTAGACAGGACGTGCCCTGATGCCATTTTGCAAGCTGAGTTCAGGCAATAAGCAATATTGTTCCCACACTGTCCTCACACCACATGCCATCAGCATTTTATCGCTGTTAGGAGAGATCTCCATTTAATTTGGTCTGTCAGGAATCAAGGAAAACAAAGGATGTGACTGCAAGCCTCGAGTCTATCTGAATAGGATTCCTGGAATGGACTAATCTGTAACTACAGAGTGAAAAGAGAGCAGGATGTTCTTCCAAAATATTTTAAATTTATATTTCACTGTCCATGAATGCTGCAAAAATGGTTTTACAATTTCTGTCTCTCTGGGAAATTAATAGAAAGCCCTCCTCCCGCCTTACTGGCTTTGATGATGATTGAATTTTCCTCCCTCCAAGAAGAAGGAAAGCTCTTGCATTACACTTTTGCTTCCTTGCAAATCTTACTTCTTTTCTACACATGCATTTTAACTCTGTGTCCTCTCTCTAAGTATTAACTCATAGATATGATAAACAGAGTTTTTAACCTTACTCATTGTTGAAACAGACCTCGAAGACTGATACCCTGACATAAAAACTTTCACCAGACTTTCCAGAGGGGGGATCTCAGCATTCCAGACTCCACATTCTGGTGGCCTTTTCTACATGACACCCACACTAAACCATCTGCCCACTCATCTGCTGAAGGAAACCACCTCCACATGAGGAATTCCTCAGAAATTCTATTGTCCAGAACATTTGCCATCATCAAAGAGCCTTTCAGTACTCCGGGGTCTTGTCCTGCCACTCCTGCTGAAGAATGACAACCTATGTCAGAGGACTGAGACAATGGAGAAAACTGAGTCACCAGGAGAAGGACTATGTTCAGTGGAATATCATATGGGATGCTTCTGGGGAAAAAAAAAACAAACAAAACAACCCTAAAAAAGGGAAGCCCATTGATAGGTTCACCTGTCTTTAGTGGTTCCTTCAGAGGGACTTCTCACCCACTTGCTGGTGTGGTTGACAGCATCAACATCTTAAATTATTGTAGTTAGAGATGTCAAGATCCATGGATTACAGTGTCAGAAAAGATTTTAAGTGGAAGTTTATTTCTAGACTTGTGCTCTTTCTTCTCACTCTGACTGAATTTAACTCATGATCCAGTCCCTGGGGACCACAGCAGAGCAGCTGCTGGGATCCAGATTCACTTTGAAGTCACAGAAGAATTCTAGTGGTGGTCCTGCCCATGCTGGGTGGTCCATGGTTTCTATAGCACTAAAACACACCTATGCATGCCTGGAATATTTTTGCATCCAGTGTTACATCCAAAATCCCAGTATTTTGTAAGGGAAGCTTAGTGATGCTTCAGTCCTTGCACACCCATTTTTCTGAGGCTCCCTCAAAGCATTTGGAGAAGTCAAAACCACGTGGAAGCTAACGATGCTCAAAAGTACATATTTATCTTTTCCTTTTGTTGTTTCCTTTTCAGTTTGTAATTAGTTTAGGACCAAATTATCCTTTCAGCACAAATGCAAAGGTAAGTAAACTTAGTCCACAGTGAAAACACTCTGGACCAGCACAGAAGGGCCTTGTCCACGTCAGAGAGGCCAGGCAAACATCTTCAGGAGATCATTTAGGGTGAGGCTGACCATGAACTTTTCTGCATACAGTGTGTGTCCAATCCTTTTTTTTTTTGTTGTTTTGTTTTGGGTTTTTTTGTTTGTTTGGGGATTTTTTTTGTGGCTTTTTTGTTTGTTTGCTTGTGGTTTTTGTTTGTTTCTTTCTTTTTGGTGTTTTTTTCCTTTTTTTTTTTTAATTTCCAGTTATTTTATGGTGCAGCCTGATACATAAGCAAGACCAGGGAATGTGCTTGGGCACCAAGGCCTCAGTTCTGATTCCAAGCAGAATTAGAAGATGCAGTGAGTGAAACACAAGGTACACCCTACACTAGGGCTGCGCAAACAGGAAAATCAGTCAAAAAACAAAGCAACAGTATCCCCCTCTCACTTGTGCTCCTCTGTGTGCAGTTAGAAAAGCCAGGGATTTGTGTGGTGACTTTTAGTAGAGTTGAATATAGATGAGCACAGGTGGAAGCAGAGTTAGATGAGAACAGATTTGGGCAGAAATAACTGCTCAGTGAATAGAGACTGGTTATTGTTTAAGGTAAGAATGTACCAACAGGGTGAACCTGTAGAGCTTTTAAGATACTCTCAAGAAATTGCCTGAGGGCAAGATGCTGCAAGCAGGGCTATATTTGCACTTGCCACCTAACCAGTTTGAGAGAATGTTCCCATGGAATTAATCACACTCAACTACCCTGTTAAAGGCTCCTGGTCACGGTGGTAAGTCTGTACCCAAGAACTGCCTCCCAGAATACTTCCTAGGCACAATGTGGGAATCAGCAGAGGCCAGGAACAGAGCCCACTAGGCAGTGTGCCCAACACCTTGTTTTAGAGGGAGCCTCCAACAGCATGAACACAGGCTGCTCCTGCCAGCTGGCCCCAGTGCCAGGGAATGGTCCTGGGCACATTTCATTTTCTAATATAGATGCAGTCAGGATGTCTATGAGAATTCGTATCTCATCCTTAGTGGAATATCCAGCTTCCTTATTAAGAACAGAACCTACCCCATTTTTCCACTAGCAAGAGGCAGTGCAAATTCCATTTTGAAATACACAAGTTTCCAAGCCTCCCAGAGAGTTTTCTCTCTCATGCACCAAAGCCCTAAACTTCTCAGCCTCTGCTCTGTTGTCAGTGTCACTTGTCAACATCACTCGGGTGGAGATCAAGTGGGCAATGGGAATCTGACAGAAACTTTGTCACTTGCTGAGACTTAGTCCCCCAAGTGTGCAGGAAGATGCCAGTGTCTGCTTTGGATCCACACTTTAGCACACTCTCCTAAAGATGGGTACCTGTATCCTTCCTTTCAAAGCACTGAGCGAGCTTTTGACACACGATCCTGAGAGATATTCTGCAGGTATTTTGCCCAGTGGTTGAAATCCAGAAAGAACTCTCTGAGCCACCATTCCTCACTTAGGCAAATGCCCTGATATCTCAGCTATAGACTCCTGCTCTTGCCTTTGCTTCTTATTTGGCTTCAGGAAGATTGTCTCCTTCAAAGCACAGTGGTTAAGCTTTAGCTAGAGGGTATTCCTTCCCAGAATGATCTTTGTCACCTTGCAGACTGACTGTTTCTTTGCCTCATTCTCTTGCATAATAAAACAACATGTATTTTCACATTAACCTTCCTTTAAATAAACCTCTTATGCAGCACTGCCTTGAAAATTATAGTGTTTTCTGAACTAAAAAACCCATAATAACTTGCTCTGCAAATTCATGGTAAAGCCTTCCCTCTATTACACTCCCGTGGATTTTCAAATCAATTTTAAACAAGACAGAAAAAAAGTTATAAGGCTACACTGCTTACATAATTCAAATAATTTTTCACCTCCAGAGTCTACTTACAAACAGGCAGGAAGGAGAGGAACTGGAAGAAGAAGAAGAGGTTTTCCATGTGTTGAACTTGCCTGAGCAAATGAAGTAGCATATAACTAATCCCTGCTAATTCTGAAGGGAACAAGGAAAATCCTGGTATATAGTTGTGAGATTTTTGGGGGGGAAAAGGTGCTGGGAAATCTCCATTGGAGTGCAACCATACAAAGGAAGGAATTTACCTCAAGATTGTAAATTACAGTCTCCATGGCACACCATAGTTGAAACACAGAAATAAGGTATATCTTCCTTTTCTGTCTGCAGCCTGTCAGTCAAGTATTAAAACCTGTGCTGATTTATTTGGAAACATCCCACTGATGAAAGTGAATTTCTAATACAGGAGAGAATTTTGCAGATTACTGTTGGTAAATTCTACATACTATCTGGAAAATTATTAATTCTGCCATAATCATATAGATTATGTGTTCTGGGAAGACCCCCCTCCAACGAAAACATTTTGTTGCCAGCTGGGAAGGTTATTAATTTTACTATTAGATCAGGTCATTTCTGGAGATCAGGTGAATTTCCTGAAAATTCGAAGCAACATTGTTCCATTGGAAAGGGTACCCTCATTTTCATGTCACACCAGGTCAAACTAAGGAGAAATTCACTGAAAACAAAGGATGCTGCAGTCCAAATAAGGACACTACATTACTACATTAAACAAGTAAGAAAGCACTGCAATATATAAACTAATTGTGTGTGAATGCTGTTCTTTGTCTTAAAACAAGTTGATATTTCTCTTTGCAGCTTCTAATTCCAATTAATTTTTTACTCATATCATTATGAGCTTTACTACTTCCCTATTCCAATTAACATAAAGCTTTTTATTTCATATGACTTTAATGACACAAGGCCCACATCTTTCACAATGTTCCATCATACAAAAATGGGGTATGTTCTGGCCAATGGACCCACAGGTAGTTACTGGAGAATTTCTGTGTTTATTTCTCCTATAAACTGACACAGTGATGTCAGAGAGCATGATACTCACTGAAGAGTATCAGCACCCTGAGGTCCCAAATTTAGGCATGAGCAACAGAACTTTAACAAGCAGACAAGGAGACCTGGGGAGCAGTTAATGCATACAACAAGAAAGTGAAAAGAAAAACCCAAAAAACCAACCAACCACAAAGCAAACACTACAAAAGCTACAAATACACTAAATGACACATTCTTAAAAAAATATTTAGTGGTGCTGAAGGCATAAGCCTTGTCAGAATGATCTTGGAACAACAACTTTGGTTGTTCACAGACTCTATTATTATAAAGACCTTTTCTATTTAATTTTTTAGACATTTGTAGCTATGTTAGCCTATGCAATGAGGCTGGGGATCACACAATGACAGGCTAAAGCTGCACCAAAGGCAGGCAGATGCTCTTAAAACTCTGCCTCACAGTTTCCTTGCTGCCCCTCTGTCCTGAACAGGATCAACCTTGTTATTTTGAGGTGTCTCCAACACACCAACTGCTTGACAACACACTGATCCCACCACCGGCCGAGTAGCAAGGCCAAAGTTTTGATTAGGTGCTTAAAGCCCTCCTTTCATTATTCCCCGGGTCTGACAGCAGTCAGCCTGGAGGCCCTTGTCAAATTTCACGACTTGTCATGACATCTTGCTGACTGACTGGAACAGATGTCAGCAAGGGAGCTCGTCCCTCACCACGGCCCAGTGGCACCATCACGTGCCCACAAACAGTCTCCCCGTTTGACCTCAGCACGAGCTGCACTGATACCACATCAGGAAGAAGAATTTCTTCACAGAAAGGATGGTTAAGCATTGGAAGGGGCTGCCCAGGGAGGTGGTGGAGTCCCCATTCCCGGAGGTGTCCAAGGAACAACTGGACGTGGCACTCAGTGCTCTGGGCTGGAGGACAAGGTGGGGATGGGCACAGGTTGGACTCGATGATCTTGAAGTGCTTTTCCAATCTAAATGATTCTGTGAATACATTTCAGAAGAGTAAGACTTTTTGTGTGCACATGTGTCTTCCACGAGACTGGAAGTGCACTGATATTTGCTTTGTTACCTAGTGAGGAGTGAATGTCAGCTGCTCCAGAGCAGTGCTCAGTGTGGATCAAGAACCCCATCGCCACCACCTCCACCACAACAGGGGTGTTTGCATCATGAGAGTCCAGGGAGCAGCCAGCAGAAGTGCCATGTTCTCCTTACAGGGTCCAAATGAAAAAAGCACACAAAAGAGGGATTTGTTTGTGCCGTTCAGAGCAGCATTAGGTCCCCTCTATGTTCAGTGACCCCACCAGATGGGTCACAGTGCACAGCTGCTGGCACACAGCCTTTGCCTGCAGAGCCACTAAGAGCCAGGCAAGGGACCACAGGGTGAATCTCTCTCTTCCCTGAGTTCTACATTTTATATGTCCCAGTCCAGCCAAGCCCATTCCCATTTGTACCTCTCTCCCCCTTTGAAATGCTCTGTCTTCCCTTCCACAGCCTTTTCTTCACCCTGTTTGTATACAGATCATTGTCCTATTGTTCATAAAGCACTCAGAGGTGAATGGTATTATATAACTGCTAGTTACTGCTTTATCGTTTTTTTTAGAATGATGGAAAAATGGAAAGGAAATGCAGACTCCCCTTGAGGCCAGGCAAAGCAAACTAAACTTACATTACCGGTGACCCAAATGAACATTCACCTCAGCATCCCTAACATGGAAAAATCCATTTTAGTACCTACTGTCCCACACAAAATAAAATGACAAGCCATTGACAACTATGGCATGTAAGCATGTGTGGGGTGAGAAACCTTCTGTGTTGTAGCTCCTACTCAAAAGACTTTACAAAAAAGTGTGGGTTTCTTGTTCAGTTGGGTTTGTTTGGTTTTTTTTTTATCTGTTTCCAATGATTTGCTATTCATTAAGCTTATCTTGATGCTTTTGATATGGCAAAGAGGTTTTATTCAGCTTGCTATTCATTCCAGGCCAGCTAAGATAAAATCAATAATAGTTAGGACTGATTTCCTTCTTGTAATGGGCCTAGAATTGGCATATGCAGCCAAAACTCTCTTCTCGTTTCATATTTCCCCAGTTCTCTCTTACTCTCATACTCTTTTCTGGCAGAAGTTTGCATCATTTAGTGTCCTCTGCACTTCTCTGCATCCCAAGCACGGACACCAGCTGCCTGCTGAGCTCAGTGAAGCTTCTTGATCCTGAAATCCATTACAGCAAAAGCAGGTTCTCGCTGCTGGAAAGTGGAATTACACCCTCACCCAGGCCAAAGCTGCAGTTCTTCATGCAGATAATCCTGGTGCTTGGTTTGCAACTGATCCTGACAGGATCCTGACAGGATCAGTGGATCATGTCAAGAGGACTGCTCTGATGAGTTAGTGGCTGCAGAAACAGACCCTCTTTGTAGTAACAATCTGGTGTTCCCAATACAGTGTCCTACAGCACCACTTCTTTTCCAGCTCACAAACTATACCACAAACCTACATATTTGCCCCAAAGCCCAAGGAGAAGGCCAAGGTTTCAGCACAGTGTGCAGTATCTTCAAACAACCACAGAATACCCTGGGTTGGACGGGACCCACAAAGGATCATCCAAGTCCAACTCCTGATCTCAAAACTCACAATCTCAAAGGTCAGTCCATCAAAAACACCTGCTGAGCACTGTGTGACTTTAAGCATGTGCTTAAAGCTGAGCCCACGCTCAGTGCCTTGCTGCATGTTTCCGGTCATATTACTCAGTTTTTGGCAGAAGTCTCTCTCACTAGAAAGCAAATCCTCTACTGCCTTAAAAGCCAATAGAAATTATGCATTATTTGTAAAGAAGGTGTCAAAGCCGAGTTTGCCTGAACTGTGCTGGACAACTCTTTAGAAACACAAGCAAAAAACCATATTTTTAACCATATTTTGAGAATAATTGGTTTTCTTTTTATTGGAAAGTTCTGTTGCATTATTATGGAAAAACATAGTATATTCAAACTGAAGGTTGAGGAATGATTTGATAAGTTTGTACAGAACTCTTTGCAGCAGTCAGGGTATTTTGCTTTCACTAGGCTTGTTTTCTGTTGGGACTAACTCTACTCTCAGTTGTGGCAGGGCACATATTAGAGATTAGGAAAAATATTCTTCCCTGTGAGGATGGTGAGGCACTGGAAGAGGTTGCCCAGAGAAACTGTGGATCCCTGGAAGTGTTGAAGGCCAGGTTGGATGGGGCTCTGAGCAACCTGGGCTAGTGGAAGGTGCCCCTGCCTTGGGGACAAGGTTGACTGGGGGGTTGGAACAAGATGATTTTTAAGGTCCCTTCCAACCCAAGCCATTCTATGATTCTATATCCTAAATCTGAAGATGAATTTAGCAGCTTGGCTCTCATGGGAAGTTAAAGGCCCTCAGCACCTTTCAAGGCTTAGTCCTGTGGTATCTCTGCAAACATGAAGTAGGGTTTAACAAACAGCCCTGATAATGCCACAATTCACTGCCAGGAAGGGTGAGGATTTCACTCCCCCTTGCTTCCCACTTCCCTGCACCACTGACCTCTCCCATCCCTTCCTTGCGCTGTCTCTGGCGCTCACTTGCTTTCCAGCTCAATAATTTGACAGAAAAAGATCTACTTTGTTATTGCTGCATTGGATTTTCTGTCAGGTGAGTGAGCTCAAGCAGCTCCTGGAAGAGAAGGCAGCGCTTGCACTTCCACAAGGATAGAACCAGTTCAGCGTAAGCAACAAAAGGGCACACAGTGGGAAGGGGAAAACTGAAATGGAGGGAGGAAGACAAGGCCTTCCCTTTAGATCACCAATGGGCTTTAAGATCAGCTCATCCCACCCCCCATAGCCCTGATCTCTTTTTAACCTACATCAGCTTAGTGTTACTCCACTAAATGCAATAACTACAGTGATGTAATTCAGATCACTAATATCCATATGCAGGGTTCTACTGTTAAACAAGGGACTGTATGGACACATTGTCCCTGCTCTGAGGAGCTGACAGTCCAATTCAACACAACATGCAACTGGAAGACCCAACTCTGGATGGCAAAAGTGGTCAGGAAGGTGGGGGGAGTAGTTACAGAAAGACAAACCCAACATTTTATCCTAAAAGACTCACTGAATTGCTTAGCACTTCTTCAGCTGAGTCAGATGGATTTGATCACTGAAAGTAAATCAAACTACTCACCTGAGCAAAAAGCTTTAAGTTCATCAGTGATCTAGATCTCAGCATGTGCAACAGGGAATTATAGCACTTCTTTGTTTCATCTTAGATTCAGCCTCCCCAAAGAGCTGATTCTGCACTTCCCCTTGATGCAAAAACTCCCATCAAAGCAAACAGGAGATCTGCCTGAGTCTGGAGTGCAGCTGCACCGCACACTTTGCCTGTCAGTCTTGTTGCAGCTTCTCAGCATATTATGGCATCGCTTCCCAGCTAAATAAACAAATACACAAGAAACCTACACCTCAACGTGAAAGATGCTGTTCTCTATTATGAGATTCAACATCCTTCCTCTCACCCCGGGGGTTTGGGCTGAGCTCTGTGTTCATGAAAAATACAACTTGCTTGGCACTTATTTTACTGAATGGGAAGGAAAAAAACATGATGCATTTGGGCATTATCATTGGGGGGCCACAGTAAGGGGCAGGGAAGCAGCATTTGTGTCTGGCTAAAGAGAATGTCAGAGCACTGCTCTGCAAAGCTGATTTAAATTTACGGCAGTACGTATATCTGAGGTACTTGCATAAATTATAATCCCAACTGAGATTTACTTAGTTATATTAGAAAATTTGTCAGAAACAAACCTGGAGCGTTGACAACCAAGCCTTCTCTTTCTGCTAGTCTCGCTGTGCCACTGTGTGTGGGAAAGGCATGGAACATCCTTCAGCAATAAAACAGGAGTTTGAGGGGGAAACAGAGATGTCCTTTGCAAGAAAAAAAGCTCTTTGAGTTAAAGGAGCAACCTTCTGTCAGTCTTCACTAGCAAACTGTACCACGCTGATGAAGACAATGAATGTGTCACTCGTCCTTCAACGTCATCTTAACTGTAAAATCCACAGCACTGAGAAGGTTTTGTTTGGAAATAAAAAGCAAACAAGGATGTGTTCTGATGAAAGATGATGCTCTCCATCCCAGTCTGAGATATAAGCCACGCGATGGTTATTGAAGTATCACGGCATGTCACATTAGACTCCTCAGGTGCCATCCATTCCCAGTCCATTATTACTAAAATCAGTGAACTGTGTACACAAGTGGTGTGTGGATACAGAAAGGTGACTGATACACGTGCCAAAGTAATCTGGAGCGTACAACGAAAACAGTTTTGCAGATATTGCACTGATATTCTACTTTCTTGTTATGTCTGTCCACTCCCTCATGCTTTTGATCTGTTGTGCACTTGGATCGAAACCAGTAACAGCAGACAGAAAAGATACTTTCAGTCTCAAAAATATAACAAAGGTATAAAACTCTAAAACTACCAAAAAAAAAAAAAGCTGCACATACTTTCAGAGTGGGGACAGTAAGCACATGACTGAATTATTTAGAAATTCTGAAACAGGAAGGTAATTAATAAAATTATTTATAAAGAAGTATATCTACAATATTTAATAATTTAAGGCTCACAAGAAACTAACATATCAATGACAACAGAATTTTTCTGCTACAGGGTTCAAAGCACCAAATTCACTTCACATACAGGATAACCAGATCTGTATTGATCACAAGTGGAAAACTCTGAAAGTGCTGATCTGCTAATGTTCCTAGTGCTTTAATGATGTCATATTTCACAGGAATAAGAAATCCCCTCTCAACCATAAATACACTCATACAGGTATAAAATATATTGGAATTATTTCAATTTGAAACTACAGTACAAAAGCCCTCAACCTCCCTCCCCCCCGATCCATTCATTCTCCACACACACATCCCCCCAACTCTTTAATACTAAACTTGGAGCAACTGAATTGGTTACAAATTACCCATTTAAAACCAACCACCATTGCTACAATAAGTTTCTACAAATTAGATTTTTCACTGTCATAATTTACCAGCTCCTGCATCATGGAGCGTAGCTTATTCTTAGTCTACTTTAAAAATAGGTGACCCTTTGTGTCATGGAAAAAGAACATAAAAACATGTATTCCTGGAGGACTGCTCAGGACAGTGATCAGTTTAGAAAATACAGCCTGACTTAAAAAACTAATTGGTACTAAAAGAATAATTATAGTAGCAAGTTTCTGACACCAGTAAATCTTTCTACATCTCTGAACTCTAACTCTCTCCTCTCCTTACAGGTCTGTTTCCCTGTTGGTGTCCAGACAGAGAGCATAGAGGGATTTTCTGAGATCTACATTGCTTTTCGCCTTGATAGTGGCTTTTTCTATGGAGCTGGTGCCATTGTTGAACTCCTCACTGTTTTCCAAGTGCACAACAGATTTGTTCAGAGAGTTTGTACTGGGTCTTCTCTTCGCATCTGCCCCCGCTGTGCTGCCCTGAGCACTACTGTGCTCATCTTTGAGGATGGATTGCTCTTCGTGATCAGTCTCCCGGTGGTAGAAGTAGTTGAAGTTGGACACAATGACAGGGACAGGGAGGGCGATGGTGAGCACACCTGCAATGGCACACAAGGAGCCCACAATCTTGCCCCCCACAGTGACAGGTCTCATGTCCCCGTAGCCCACAGTAGTCATGGTTACCACTGCCCACCAGAAAGCATCAGGGATGCTGGAGAAATGAGACTCGGGGTCATCGGCCTCAGCAAAGTAGACAGCGCTGGAGAAGAGGATCACCCCGATGAAGAGGAAGAAGATGAGGAGGCCCAGCTCCCTCATGCTGGCTTTCAAAGTCTGTCCCAAGATCTGCAGCCCCTTGGAGTGCCTGGAGAGCTTGAAGATCCTGAAGACTCTGACCAGACGGATGACTCTGAGGATGGCCAGGGACATGGCTTGCTGCTGGCCCCCTCCCCCATTGCTGCTGCCAGCTCCGGGCTGCTGCTGCTCGTGGGCCAGCTCGGTGCCCAGGGTGATGAAGTAGGGGATGATGGCCACGATGTCGATGATGTTCATGATGTTGCGGGAGAACTCGGGCTTGCTGGGGCAGGCGAAGAAGCGCACGAGGAGCTCGAAGGTGAACCAGATCACGCAGGTGGTCTCGATGATGAAGAAGGGGTCAGCCAGGCTGCTGGGGGGCTGCATGGGTGGGGAGTCCCCAGTGGTGCCATTCAAACCTCCACCTTGTGGGGGCAGGGGCACAGGCAACTCCCTCTCGTCCCTGAACTCGGGCAGGGTCTCCAGGCAGAAAGTGATGATGGAGATAAGGATGACCAGCACGGAGACGATGGCGATGGCCCGGGCTGAGCTGGAGCTTTCGGGGTACTCAAAGATGAGCCAGACCTGGCGCTGGAACTCATTGCGGGGCAGGGGCTTCTCCTCCTCTTTGATGAAGCCCTCGTCCTCCCGGAAGCGCTCCATGGCCTCCTCACCCAGCTGGTAGAAGCGGATCTCGTCGGCGAAGACATCGATGGAGACATTGACGGGCCGGCGGAGCTTTCCCCCGGACTGGTAGAAGTACAGGATGCCGTCGAAGCTGGGCCGGTTGCGGTCGAAGAAGTACTCGTTGCGGAGCGGGTCGAAGTAGCGGATGCGCTTGTCCGGGTCCCCCAACAGCGTGTCGGGGAACTGGTTGAGGGTGCCCAGCTGGGTCTCGAAGCGCAGCCCGGAGATGTTGATCAGCACCCGCTGGTGGTGCATGGCGCCCGGGTTCACCGCCGCCGCCGCCGCCGCCTCCTCCTCCTCGTCTCCCGCCGCCGCCATGGCCATGCCCCGGCGGTGTCCCCCTTCCTCCGGGGGTCCCACGTCCGCGCCGGGGCGCGGGGCGCGGGGCGGCGGCCGGGGCGGCGCGGAGGGGGCGCGTCCCTCCGCCGGCCGCTCCTCGGGGCCGCCCCTGCGGGGACCCGGCGGGGGCCGCTCCGGCTTCTCGTCCCCCGGCGGGGGCCGCTCGGGCTCCTCGTCCCCCGGCGGCGGTGGCATCGGCGGCGGCGCGGGCGGCGGGGCTCCCTCCTTGCCGTCGCTCAGCTGCGGCGAGCCCGCGATGTGCAGCAAGTTGCCCCGCCAGCGTGCCCGGGCGCCGGCGGCCGCGGCATCCTCGCCACCCGCGATGGCCGTGGTGCCGCCGTTCTCCAGAGTCACCAGCGCGATCTCCATGGGCAGCAGCGGCAGCAGCAGCAGCAGCAGCGGCGGCGGGAGGCAGGCGCGTCTGAGGCGGCGGGCATGCTGCGCTCGCCGGCCCCGCTGCCGCCGCCGCCGGGCACCTCCGGGCGGCCGCGCTGCCCTGCCCTGCCCTGCCCTGCCCTGCCCTGCCTTGCCCTGCCCTGCCCTGCCCGACCCGCCTCCCCTCACTGCGCGGCCGAGCGCGGCCGAGCGCGGCCCGGGGGAGCCGCCCGGGGACCCGGATATGAACGAGCGATCATTATATTATGGGCGCTTGACGTCAAAGAGGATCCCTCCTGCTCCGCGCCCCCGTGCAGGCAGCGCCAGCATCCCCCGGGGACAACCGGGATGCCGCGCATCCCATCCCATCGCGCCCCGCCCCGCCCCGCCAAAAGGGATCCGCGTCGAGGCGCGGATGAGCTCCGGGAGCGGGTCCCAGCCGTGGGATGCCCACACGTGCCCTGGGGATGCCCACAGGTTTCGCGGCTCGGGGAGCGCTCCGGGGATGCGGGAAGGCGGGCGCCGCGGGTACCTGTGCCCGGGGAGGGAGGGCTGAGCTCGCCCTCCGCCCCCTGAGGCTCTCGCCCGCTCCCCCAGCCCTCGCCCCCGCCGCGCCTGGGGATTACGGAGCGGCCCCCCACGCGTGGATTTGCTCGCTAAAGGGATTGCGCGCAGCTGCAAACCCCCACTCACCTCTAATGAAAATCAGAACAGACAGCCCGGGGATTCCTGGCGCCTCTTGGCGTGTATCTCCCCCCGCGCTTTTCCCGGTGGAATGAGAACAAAGGAAGGGATTGGGTATTTTTATTTAGATTTGCGGTTGCTCTCCCCCTCTCCTCCTCCCCCCCGGTTTCTCATGGAATTAGTGCAGCTCCGAAAGGTGCTTCCCAAGCCAGCAGACAACATTTCTACCTTCATGTGAGGGTTTGCAAACGGGGCTATTCTTGCCCTCTGATGCATTCTTAAACCCATATCCAAGTCTGAAACATTTTAGTAGATGCACATTTTATTAGAGAAAAGGAATCGAAGCAGCTTTGCACAATGACTTCAGTTACAGTTCAGTAATACAGTCCATGCTAAGATCTCACTTTCTGTATTCAAACCATGAAATCATCCATTCTATTCAAGGTCTACAGGTGAACATACTAAACATGTATATAAACACTGTAGGATGAGAACCTATCTGCATATACACCACTCCACTCTTGTGGAGTTTCTGGGTTTCTAACAAAATCGAATGTAAATATGAAATTAGGTGAAAACCTTTTTGCTTTCCAGTTGGCATCACTGCAGAGACATTTTACCTGAATCCTTATGGTAATATTCATAGCTCCATCAAGCAGTTCACATAGATTCACCGTGCGTAGTGGTTTTCCCTTAATTTAAAACATCACCTCTCTGTATTAAATATGCCCAAAGATATTAAAGGCAGTGCCAAAATAGGAAACCATAATTGCATTAAATAGTTTCTGTAAGTGGTGATTTGCCCATGTTCTGTAATTTGCCTCTGAGAACTGAGCACCGAATCACTGACCTGTTTTGCCACCGTGCCAGTGAAGTAAAGGACTGCTTTACTCACCCAAGTAATTCCTAGAAGCAAAATTACAGATAAGTTTTCTAGAGCAGCCTCTTTGAAAAGAACAGCCCTCTGATTTAAAGCTACTTAATGGCATAATGTATCAAATTTGCAAAATGTAGTATAACAGCCCTTGGGACTAGCAAAGTCCACAATAAATACAGACACACCATAAACACACCTGTGCACTCCAACAAGTAGTAGCTGATCTGCTGCCAAGGCATGTCAGGGATTATAACCAGAGAAGGGCTTCCACGCTGGAAAATTAATCTGGTTTTCCAGCTCTGTCAGCTGCTTTAATGCAAGGCATTCTCCCTCCAAACATTGCCTCAGGAATAATAATATTTCAAGAGGAAACATCTCCAGACATTTGTGATGGTGGGCACCACGCAGAGCACAATGAAGTGCAGAGAGGGCTAGAAAACTTGCTGCCTCTCAAATGGTTGTATCCATTCTGTCATTCCTTCATCAATAATAGGGAATGCCTGGGAGAGATTATGCTGAATTTAAATTCTCCCTTCAAACCAGGTTTCCAGCCTTTCTAAATACTGTGTTGCAGTGTTCACATCCTGAATTTGCAGGCAGATGGGATTATGCTAAAGTGCAGAGAAAGACTTGCCCAAATTCATCAGGATGAAAGCCTCACAGAAAACCCTATGAAGAAAACGTATGTTATTAATTGATATCTCAGGAAAATACAGCTTCTTGTATAACATTTGAGTAACTTGTGACTACTTTGCAGCTTTACCAGTTCTGAGAATCTAGCATGGTATCTGCAGATGTGGGTACAAAGGAAGTAGGGAGAAAAGGGTGAAGAAAAAGGGAGAGGATGATGTTAAAGGGGAAGAAACATCTGCTCCAAGCAGGGATTTGTAAAGGGCAATCTTTATTTAATAGCCTTCATTTTTTGAGTTTGGTGTAAACACCCCAAACTCTTTCTTGAAGAGCAGTCCTACCAGCAGAAAGCCAAGGTACTGGAGAGAAAGGATGACATGCAGAATGGGGAAACATATCAAGTGCTGAGATGTGCTGTTAATGTTTTAATCAGGCACTCCCTGATAAAGACTTTATTTGTCCCCATGCTTGTGATTTAGCCCAAAGTACTTCTACTGCGAGCACATGCACACATGAAATCAGTCCCTAACCCTCCAGCACACCCATACCAAAATCTAGCATTCTCTCCACCTCCCACTGCCACTCAGATCTCCTAATCCACTTATAACACCTGTTGTCCGGTCCCGTGACTGGGATGTTCTTTTTTCCCCCTCATCTTTTCCACACAATGGCATTAGTGACTTATCCCTCATTTGCAGGTTTTCTCCTGAGGCTGGAAAAGTGGGACTCACCTGGCTAGGCAGCATCAAGGGGCGGCCTAAATCCAATTCTTTTAAGATTCCCTACTTTACCAACTAACACCTAGGAAAGGTTCATACAGGTTTTGCAGAGGAAATGCTGCCCAAGCTAGAGATTCTCTTTCACCTAAAGGCAGGTTGTATCCACAACACTGCCTTACCAACACTTCCATGGGGAGAAAACAAGGATAACATCCTTATGCCCAGCAGAGCCATCATGTCAGGGACGTGAAAAATATGTGCCTATGGCACAGGTTGGTCAGAGAATCTGTAGCTGCCCCATCCCTGGAAGTGTCCAAGGCCAGGCTGGATGGGGCTCTGAGCAACCTGGGATAGTGGAAGGTGTCCCTGCCCGTGGCAGGGGGTTGGAACGAGATGGTCTTTAAGGTCCCCTTCCAATCCAGGCCATTCTGTGATCCTGTGATTCTACCTACCCACACCCAAACACACCTACACACACACCACACACCCTCTGGTGCACCTGACTAAGGACACCTTTAGGATCAACCAGTCTTTTCACAGATACTCCCTCTTGGGCCATCCCTATGACTGACAATGAGTAGCAGCATCACAAAAATAAAAACAAAATGCTGAGATGTGAAGAGATGCACACCGGCCTCAAGGCTTAATCTGCTCACAGCCCCCCTGCTCCTCTGTGGCAGTGGGACTCTGTGTGTCTCCCCACAGGAGACTCCTTTTTTTCCCTTCTTCACGTGTTGACTAAATAACGGTGCCATTGTGGCAGATGGTGAGGAAATCACGTGAAGCCGAGAAGACACCGAAGGGGTTAAAGGCAAATCCGTGCCCCCACCACTTGGTTAATTCCTTGCAGCCTGATCCCATGTTGAGATGATTCAGGCCAGAGAGAGAGACTGCCACAGTCCCCAGGAGAGACCCCAGGGAAAAGACTCGTATTTCCTGTTCAGGAGGATTAAGTACAAGGCCATTGAAAAAATCACAGTAAACATCTGGATGTGAGCACTCCATCTATCAAGCCCTAATCCACGAAGCTATTCATTAATGAATTCAGCAAATTCACATGTTCTATATATAGGGTTGTTGGCTAGTAGGTGTTTTACATCTATACCAACAGATTTTTATTTTTTGTATGAAGCAATCTGCTGTATTCTGCTTTTGTTTGATTAATGGTTTAGAGTAATTCTTTTGCCATTTTTAAAAAAATAACACACACCACTGTATTTTCTGACAATATATAAAAATCTAGTAGTTAAAACCCAACCACGTTCCTGCCTTTGCTTTGCAATTTTAAGCCCAAGTTCCTCTGGAAACTTTCCATCACACGGGGATGGAAAAAACATTAAATAGTAATTGATTTTCTTTTCTGTATTTTGTTTTGATTAAAATGAGAATCCCTCTCATTTATCTTCAGACAGAAAGTAAGCATTGAGTAAATGGTCTGGTTAATTCAAAAGTAATTTGATCAGAACATCCATAATTTACATTGACTGGAACAGCAGGAAAGATGCTGAGCACTAGCAGATATCAAGCTTATTCATTTAAACAGACTACTTCCATTACGCTTTACATCTTGTTCATGTAAACTACTCTAAGAACTATAATGACCCACATTTTATAAGGGGGAGACTTACACACAACTCTGCCCTTAAATGTCATGTTAAGCTTGAGCAACACCCCAGCCTGCTCACTGCAAACCAGGCCGTGGAGCTGAGCGTGTTGTTTTCCACACAGCTGTGCCAGCTTGTTTCCAGAGAATTCTGCAGGCTCTGTTATTGATACCAGTGGAATCAGCATTTGGCCCAGAGGTTTTTACAAATCCAGCTGCGACAGGATATTTTCAACTCATCCTCCAAGCTTTGGACTCTGCCAGGCAGCACGAGCCACCCAAACTTGCAATTTGTAATTCCCAGCCCTTTTGACTTCCAGTGCTTTGCTGTGGTGTAATCTTAAACTCCAGGGACTTGATCTTAGAGGGGAAATCCCATTCTGTGCCTTTATTTTCTGCTAAATTCAGGGGCACATACCCGTATTCTCAAGTTTTTGCTCTTGTTACAACAGAATGGCCCAGGTAGACAGTTCCAACTGTGACAACACAATTTAAAACAGAATGAAGACAAGTAAATGAACTCTGAAGGAATAAAATATCAAGACCTGCAGAGCCACTCAGATACATCAATCCAATGTTATCTTCCCTGCTAGTGCAAATACTCTCACAAGTGAATTTTGCTTGCATCAATGCTTCTGTAAGGATTGTACTCCACACCAATGCCTATTCCTCTGTGTTGTTTCTGGGCAGACTTAATCTCTCCTTATCAGTCAACTGAAAATACTTTATTTTCATCCTACGCCATTGAAGTGTCACTGACAAAAAGCTCTTACCAATTCAGAAATGCAAGATCAGGCCCCTCATTCAGGCTGTGAGGAAGAGGGACAGGAACAGGTAGATCAAAGGTTGCATGTCTAGGACAAATATTGTCAGTGGTGTCTGATTTAGGTGACCAGTCACTTATTTCAAGTTGTCAGGTGACAAATTCAAAACTTTTGTATTTTGATACCAGCTATGTGGCCAGTCACACTCCAGAATCCATGACAGGAAGCTCTGTCATACACAGATACAAATTCAGCTGCACAGGCTGCTTTAAAGAAAAACAACCAAAACAAACTAGATGGCATGTTTACAAATTTATATATTTTAAGAAGGAGTGGATTTGCAAAAGCATTGAGTAATCTCATTCAAATTTCCTGCTCATTTCTAATCTTTAAGCAGTTGTGAATTATGAATGAATCAAGGAAAATCAAAATATGTGATGCCTACTCTGATATAAAATTATTAGTGAAGCCTTTGAAATTAGTAACTGCAATCTGAAAAAGTTTATGTGAGGGGAAACTGAAGTTGGGACCTACTCATGATCCCCTCCTGTACATGAGAAAGAGCATTAGATTGCTTTGTAAGCACAGATAATTCACCCAGCTGCAGGAAATTATGCTCTACCATGAAATTAGAGGGCTCAATGTACTGCTGGTTTAAGCAAGAGAGGGTTGTGAGTATTTAAGTGGACAGGAGTAATGAAACAGCTTTGCTTGCACTGAGTCTTCAGTGCTGGAGAGCCCCCAGGAGAAACCCTCAAACTGAAAACAATACATGAGATACACTGCAGGTCTTTCTTCCCTGCCTTTCCAACTAAAGTGAAAGGGAAGAACGAAGGACCCACCCAGAGGTCTGCTACTTAAAATTCTAACAAAAGTAGAATTCCAGTATGCAAAAGCAGGAACATTTATTTGGTAGTTAGCATGGAAAAATATTTGACAGGGAGAAAACCAAACTGCACAGTTGTAAAAATAAGCCCTGCTCTGCTTTCCATACTCACCAGTAACAATCAGAAGAAAGACTGCTCAACTCAAAGGAATGACATTTAAGATGTGTCATTGTGGTTCAGACTAGCTCTAGTCCTCTGGACATTCCCAGTGGAGTCAGACTTCTTTACATTCAAGGAGGATTTGGCTTGGCAATGGCAATGCACCATGTTACCAGTTCTAATCCTCTCTTTCAAGACCTTTGTGTTTCAACTGTGAAAATATCACTACTCCATAATACCAGTTTTAGTCAACAAAGCAGAGTGCAATAAATAAATGCCACTTCGTAGTTTAAAATCTGAATTTAGGCTTTTCAAAGCACTGCCACATCAAAACTTTAACAGTAATTAACTGTCTGAAGATGAATATAAGTGCAAAATTCTAGCTGTAATGGATTTAGGAGTAAAACAGAAGCCAATAAGTCATGTGTTAAAGTCAGTGGAGCTATGCAGCCTTGCACTAGGCAATGAACCAACTTTATACATTTGGTATTAATACAGTAATTAGGTAGTGGAGGTGGTTGCTTATAGTGTTGTTAAACTCTTCATGTTTGATGAGAAGCAAAATTTTAAAATAATAATATTAAAAATAATAAAAATTGGAGAAAAAAATGTTATGAATAGGGAACCTCAGTCTATTCATTCTAGTAAAATTATGGCACCTATAAGGAGCAATACCAAGTAGTCTTCATGCATTGAAAGTTCTCTGTTGTTATGAGAGCAACCAAAGGCAAATAAGCATTCCAGAAAAAGGTACATGGTGGTTCTTACTGCACTTCCTCAGGATGAAAGTGCTAAAAATGTCTTCTTTCACTTCAGGACAGTGAAGGCACTTGTCCAGCCAGACAACATAATGTCCAACTTCCTTCATGCTCATGCTTATATAAAGTTAAATCATCAGGGTCATATAGCTGTATTTCACCCCATTTCTAGCAGGAGCTTTGGGATGCAGTGTACAGGTGAGTGCATCCTGCAGTCCCAGTGAGTTCCTGGCTGCTTGGACATTGCTTGGACAAGGCTGGAGGCACGTGGCCCTGCCTGATCTAGAGCAGCAAGCTGAGTTAGTTTTATTAATCCAAAGAAACCCTCTACAGCCTAAGAAATGAGACAAGGGGGTTGTGGTTGGATGCCAGACCCTGGAAACTGATGGGAGGGAAAAAGAGCTTCCTGTGCTAATTTCCTAAAGCCTGCTGTGCTGGGGACTACTTGGCTTAGTTTTGCCTCAGCCTTATTAAACAAGCTACTCAATACCTTAATCCCTGGCTTTGTCCTTCCTTTTCTCTCCCTAACTTGAGGTGTTTGAAGGCAAGACACAAGCCTCACACACACTCCCCAAAACACATTTTTCTTCCTGCAACCACATTACAGGCAGCAGAGAACGTGCAAGTTCCTCAGCCTGTGCTCAGTGTCCTATTTGATTTTCTTTAAGTGAGCTTCTCCTGCTTCCCCCTAATGTAGGTCCGGTAGTAGAAGTGTAGGAAGAGAGCCATGAGGCTGAGGATGTAGAGGAAGACTGCAGTGTTGAAGCCATCTGGGAACGGGCATTCTGTGAAGAGGTTGTAGGAAGAATGAGCAGCAATGGCCACAAACTGGCACTGGAAGAGGGGGGAAAAAGAAGAAGCCGGATTAGGGAACCTACCTGAGATATAGCTCAACC
Source organism: Neopelma chrysocephalum (assembly GCF_003984885.1). Lineage (NCBI taxonomy): Eukaryota > Metazoa > Chordata > Aves > Passeriformes > Pipridae > Neopelma > Neopelma chrysocephalum. The sequence goes on along the minus strand of NW_020897811.1, from coordinate 582,335 downwards.
GACCATTAGGGCCACCACAACAACTGCCACAACCTCCTAGTAGTGCCCTCAACCCAGAGCACCACCTGCCTGCCTCTCCTGACATCCCTGGAAAACTTGCCTTTCAAGCTCAGTGGTGTTTTCCCAACATGGAAGGGTGTCAGCTGTCCATCAAACACTGAGGCTTGTCCACTGCTGGAGGGGTCAGGTTTGGAATCCAGCCTCTCACTGCCCTTGTGCCACTCCTCTGCCATGGGCCAGTAGCTGAGATCTTGGAATATGGAAACTAGAGGTTTCCTCCCCATTGGTAATCAGATTATTATACTCAGGAAGATTTTGATTTGCATTTTAGCTTACAGAGAGGAATTACAGATACTATCTTTATTCATTTAAACATTAATCCTCTTCTTTTTTTTTTTTTGGTATGTTACTAAGTGACCTGTCTCAATACCCTGAAGCAATGAGTTCTACCTACCAAAAGGCTGTTAAATAAAAATTTATTTCCTGTGCTATAATTCATGTAACAAATATTTTTTCATTTTAGTCAATGCTTTTTTTGGTTTGCTTTGCCATTCAGTATAAGTAAGAACTCTGGACCAGCCTTCACTGCACCACTATTTTATATATATACCCTCTTCCTCTTCTCTGGTAATTGCATACTTTTTGTTTGCATAACTTCTCTTTGTGTGGAAATAACTCTCCTACAATCACTGCCCTTGTCTGGAGCATTGCATTTGTGGTGTATCTTTGAAAAAACACAGGGTTTTCAGGACTTGTCACCTCTTCACAGATGAGGGAAAGAAAATCCAAAGGGATGCTCTGCAGAAAGATTCAAACTCACATATTTCTCTTTAACTCACCTGTTTGCTGACAGTTAGACATACCCTTCCTTTTTGAAGGAACCGAATGAAAGCTGCCCAATCTCCTGCCCTACTGAGAATCCAAAACTTCCCCAAGTTACTGCCCCACACCTCCCAAAATCAAGCTGAGTTTCCGGGGCTCCAGAGAGGAAACATAGAAGGGAGAAATCTAACTGTAAAACCACAGGGTTAACTTTTTTCCTCTCCTTCCCATTACAAACCCGGGGCTCATTATTTGGTCACTGAAGGGCCCTTATGAGTTTTCTGAAATTCAGAGCGGGTTCACCTGTCATAGTGGTACAGGAGGACACCTAAGGACATGGTGATTTCTGTGGGAAGCAAACAAAGACTTGAGCCAGGTAGGTGCCAGACAGCAGGGGACATCACACCCAACACACAGAAGGGCAGGGATGAACACATGGAACCAATTACCAGCTGCATGATGGTCAGGTAGCGCTTCCACCACAGGTAATGGTGCATCCGTGGTCCCAGGCTGGCCAGGGCATAATAGCCATACATGAAGATGTGGACGAAGGAGTTCAGCATCCCAATAAAGAAGGCTGAGGAGTGAAGAAGTGAGGGTGAACAAGACACACAACCCATGCAAGACCAACCCTGTGAAGCGCTCACAGCCACCATGATGATGCTTTCAAAAAACATCACATCACCCCTGTGCATGAACCTTCAGTCTAGGCTCTGTCTTGGAAGCATGCCCTATTCTTCCTTTTCCTTTCAGCATACAGAATCACAGAATCATGGAATGGTTTGGATTGGAAGTGACCTGAAAGACCATCTTGTTCCATCCCCTTGCCCTGGGCAGGGACACTTTCCACTAGACCAGGTTGTTCAAAGCCCTGTCCAACTTGGCCTTGAACAGTACCAGGGTTGGGGCATCCCAATATATCCAGCCCATACCTAGACTTTGGAGACAGAGGAGAGCTTCAAAGGCAGAGGAGAGAATTTTTTATCTTCTGATCTAAGCATTTCATGACATTCCGGTGTCAACACCATGTAGCCGAAATGGCTTCCCAAAAAGGAACACCCCAGCATCTTGTATAGGGCCTATTTAGTACTCAGATGCTTCTCTTCCAGAGGAGCAAACAGGAGAAGCACTCTGGATCCGGATCAGAAAGAGCAGTAAACGAAATGGAGAGCCAGAACCTGGGCTGCTGCACCAGGCCCTCCGAGTGGGAAGTGAGGGAGTGCTGACTGGGGATGAGACATACATAGACCTTGTGTAGGATGTTATTTCTTCTGTTTGGACACATTTTGTTGGCACATTCTCATTCTGGATGACGCAGTGAATGCAGCAGTCTAAATAGCCCAAAGAGCAGAGCAGATGGTATCATCTCAAATGCACATGTTTTTCACACCTTTGGAACTAGGTGAGCTTCCTACCTGCCAATCAGCCCATCTGCACAGTTAATGCTACCTCCACAGCCCAAAAAAACCCCTGAAACACTAGGTTTTCTCACATACCTTGTCCTCCAGGCACATATTTGACCCCTGACCACCAGTTGAACAGCATAGTGCCATGATGGTACACGTGCAGGAAAGTCACCTGCTCTTGTTTCTTGCGCAAAATAAAGAAAACCTGGAAGAAGCCAGACAAAGGAAAGCCTTAAGTCGATGTGTTTAGACTAAATATTTCGCAATAAAAAGTTATAAAAATAGCTAATGATGATTGTCAGTCTCCCAAACCCATTTGCTCTGCTGTTGATAAAAACTGGTGAAAAACAACACATGCGATAGATATTACATTATCTAGAATGGGGGGAAACTGGAAAGCAGAATTTCTCCCACAGAGCCACGATTTTTATCTTTGGATTCAGGTCCCAAGGTCTGAAAATGACACATTTGAGACTCTGACTGAGCTTCCATACAATTTGCAGCTGCTTGGGTCTGGTTGGTTTGACATAGATTAGATGTTTGCTGGTACCAGACAATGATCCAAAGAAAAAGCGTTGTGTTGAATATCCAAACCTTTCTGGAATTTGAATGAGTAAAGAGAAGGGTTTTGCCAGATGAATATGTGTCAGGTCACTGTATTTCAGCATGCACATGCTTACACACACATAACAAAAAAATGAACCTGCTTTTCAGGGGCTTAGGATTGTCAAAAAGCTGCTTTTGTTGCTGATGGAAACAGAGAGAGGAATGGCCGAACCACTGGCAATGGGCCTAGAATGGCTCTGGATGCTGATTCACATTTCAGACAGTGTGTTGTCCCCAGAGAACACTAGGCTATGAAGATTTAGGGCAGGACACAGCTTTCTTCTGCTGAGCAAGCAGGGAGGTGGGATTCCCTTGTTAGTTCAGTCATTTAGTAACTTCCTTTGTGAAGTGGTACTTCTTTCAGGTGAGCTTTCAGTGTCACATGGGGCACAAACTTGTAGTGCACAGCTTTGGGACAATTTGTGGCAGCAAAGACACCAGGACGCATTGTGCACTTGCAGTTTCTTTGCTGCCCAACCAGTATTAACCAGTATTAAACCACTGTTGCCAGACATGCAGTGGCACAACAGCTAAGATTTTGGGGGACCCCCTGGCAATAGTCAAGGTGAAAGCCTTTCCCTTAGCGCTGTGCCCACCCATAGGAAGAGTGCTGGGGAATGAGGATGTGCAGCCACTGGGATGGAGACAGACAAATCAGACAGCAGCAATTCCTTCCTGGAAAGAAGCTTTTGAGGAAGCCTTGCAGCACAATATCCAGTGGTGCTGCTGGGCTCTCACAGGCCAAACTGTCAAAAAGCAGCCTGCAGAAGCTGAGCCCTCTTCTTTAACAGCATCAGCCTTCATTCCCACAAACAGGCAGAGCACAACACAGGAAATCAGCTCTTAGTGAAAAGCACCGAGCAAATCAATACAGGATCAGCCGAGGACATTAACTTTTGGCACCTTGCCCCTTTCTGACAAGGAAGTGATTTATTTCCAGCACCAATCCTGCTATGGAGCTCAGCCCTCCTTACCGTATCCAGCAGCTCGATGACTTTGGAGAAGAACTACCAACACACTCTTGCCATCTGCTGGGCAGCACAAGGCACCGCGGTTAGACCTCATCCAAAATCAACATATTTTCAACCATGCACTATGTGAACTCTGCCCACTTGGGAACAGGAAAAATTAAGGAGTTCTTCTGGGCTTTATTTTTTTTGTTTGTTTTTGCCTGATAGCAAATATTTGAAAAGCTGAAAAGATAATATCCATGCTTTCATCTGTTCAAAGCCTGGTTACATCTGGAAGCAAAGCATAGTAACTCCAAATTCTAAATGAAAAAAAATCATGCAGCATTTTGGAAAGTTGAAGCTGGTGTGACCCAACCCCCCTGTGATGACCAGACAAGGAATAATTTTAGTCAAATCCCTGTACTAAGAGAAATGTTAAGTAAGACTAATGTCACGCAAAGTTAAGGATATAAAAATTGGTTTTCTTGTTGAAAGTGATCACCCAGAATCCTTACAATCAATGCAAAGAATCACATATATTTCAGAATTAATTTGAAATATCTAAAATAAACATCTATCTTCAGAATGTAAGATCAACCTCTCTGCAGTGATCGAAGAGCAAACTTAGATGACTGTGTTGACTGATAATGATTAATTTTAGAGAACTAAAGCGAAATGCAACAGTTTAAGCAGATAATTTAGTGAAATAGATTTGCAAGCAATAAATTGGAGTAAAAGCCTTCTTAGGCATGCGAATTGCTCTTTATGAGCAAAATAATCTTCATACCCATGGAAGGGCAGGGCCTAAGACAAGCTTTCTGTAGAACTGTACCCGCATTCCTAGATCACTTCGGCTGTAATCCACTGGCTGGCACAGGTAGCTGTAGTTGCCCAAGACTGAAGTTACCAAAAACTGAAACAAAGGAAAAGCAGTAGAAATCAATTTTCTGTTCGAAGCCATCTGTTCCAAAAAGATATGCATATTAATGCTAAGGTAATAGAGTATTAATCTAATTCTTGCTGACAGAAAATCCATGTAATTTATACAGCTGAGCAAATAATAAAAACCTAAAACAAAGTACTTCACATCCTTGTTGGAATCTCAAAAAGAAAATTTGTCCTTGGCATATTTGTAACTCCTTATGTAATCACTGGAGTGCTCAAACTTACTTCATCAGGTATAGTGAATTCTACTCCTCAGATGAAGCAATGTTTGCTCAAAGAAAAAAAAAGGCAATTTGTGTTAATGTAACAATTGTGATACAAACTAAAAGGGCATATTTGTCAACATCAAAGTGTTTTTGGAATCTATTTGGCTGTGTTCCCTTGAAGAGTTTTTGGTGGCCTAAATAAACAAGGGAAAGGCTTGTAGAAAGAAGAAGCAGGAAACAATGTCCTCAACATTCCCAGCAGCAGGAAGCCACAGCGTGCTTGGCTTGACTCCTGGAGAGGACTGCCCAAGTCTGGAAAATCATAGAATCATAGAATGTTAAGGGGTTGGAAGGGACCTTAGAGATCATCTAACCCAAACCCCCCCTGTCGTGGGCAGGGACACGCCCCACTAGAACAGTGTTTCTCACTTTCAGAGACAGGTCCCCTCACCAGCCAGCCACGAAACAAAATGAGGTTCCACGTCCTCCATACGTTCTGTGTTTAATAGGGAGATCTCAAAACCTTCAGCTCATTCATTCGGGGACGTCTCAGTGTTAATTTTATGAATGACAGGAAGATTGAGAAGCGGGAGGGAATGTGGTACAGCAGGGCAACACTGCTCCTCTTGTGGCAAAACAGGGACACGTCCAACCCAGCTCCCACTCCCTTCATTAAAGTCCATCAGCAAATGCTGTTTCAAATGGTTCTGGCTTTCAAACCCTTCCCAGGGGCTTGCCCAGGAGCCAATCCTGTCTCCTCACCTCATAAAACATGTAGCTTGACAATGCCATCATGGCTAGATTGTAGGCCACCAGCAGACCCCTCAGCTCCAGGGGTCTCTGCTGCCGCATGAAGAAGGGCCCCAGTGCCACGATAAGGAGGTAGGAGGCAAAGATAAGTGCGACTGGAAGTGGAGAGTAGACGAGTGGCCATGGGTCTGTCCTTGGATCTGAAAAGCGAAACACACAGCCAAGGCTGGCACACCCCACACGCTGCAGGGCAGATATCTTTATTTACCTCCCTTCAGCACGCTCCCTGGCAAACAGAAAGTTGGTATCTTGTGTGTCTTTACAAAGCTGTGCCACAGTCCTTCTCCCGCCCTGGAGTGCCAGACTCTGCCAAAAGGCTTTAGCACAACACTGGGGCTGGGACTGCAGTACTGGAAGACCTTTCCTGTGATGAGCTGGAGCCCCTTCCCACAGGCTGCAAGACCGCCCCACACCTGGGCAAAAGAAGAAGTCCAGGGCACTGTGCAGGGATGTACAGAACCAACCAAACCAACAGTGGCTCTTCAGGAGTGTAAATCTTTCCTACTTTTCCCGTTATTTCCTTTCTGCAACACAATTCTGAAGACATCTGAAATTCTCCACACCTTCATTTTTATACCTGTATTCACTAGGAAATGACATTCAAACTCTTATCTCTGCTAAAACAGCCCTTCAGTCCTACAGGAAAGGGAATCTCAATGGACTTTCTGTCACGCCACCTCCTCCTAATCCTGCCTCATCACCCACAGAAGTGCAAGATACATTTTATTTGCAAAAGCATCCCAGTTCCCATTCAAGCTTTCCTCTCCTGTTTCCACTGTGGTCACTGCTCTGTTAAACTTCCTCAGCATCTCCCTTTGCATCCTGACCCGCCATTCCCAAGCTCCAGACCCCTCACACTGTTTTAGCCCCGGGTTGCTTGTGGATATCCTCTATTGAATTTTAGTCATTGGCTCACTGGTGATTTTTTCTTTTAAATTCTACATCTGTCCACACAACTCTGTTAATCCCCATCCATTCTAAACCTTCCAGTTCTTTGCTATGGCTGTAAAGGGCTGTGTCAGGAGCTCTTTGGCAATCCATTTCTCTATTTGACAGTTTGCTAGAAGTCCTGAATCCTAATTTACGCTCCCCTCTGAAATTCAAATCCTGAAACGTTTACAGCCTGAGCGTCATGCCCCACGTCCTCCTCCTGCCAAAGCCAACATGCAGACCTGCCATTCTACCTTAATGGCATTTTGTGGCTTTTCCTTACATCCAGGGACCCAACAGAGCCCTTTTGGACCAAACTGGATTGGCAGAACCTCCAGCTATTGAAGATTTGAAGTCTCCTCACTGCAAAATGTCAAATGTCAAGCCACTGAGGACTGGTTTCTGTCAATATGTCATTTGATAATGGGTTTTACTGGCATCACAAAGAGTTTAAACCTCAAAATATTAACTCTTTGGTCTAATAAGTTTTTCCATGGCACATGAATATGCACTTCCTTTAGTATTCCAGACTTAACAGGCAATCCTGAGCATATATTGCTCCTCGTCCTGTCAGAGACCATTGTACACTGAACATAAAGCTGCTGAGACAGGGGAAATCCCCCATTCTTTCATTCCTTCCTTTGATCCAGCTGGAGTGTCCCTAAGATATATTTAAAGACTTAAGGGAAGTTTGTCACCTTGGAGAAATCTGCCAGATGAAAAAAATGTGGGCTCCTGTGAGGATCATGTTCCCTCTTGGTTTGTCCTTGATCAAGCTAATTATGCAAAAATTCCTGTTTAAAACAGCATTTCTACCTACCTCCACTTTCAAGAACCCAGTTGTAGAATTCCTGAGTTTTCTGCCAGGTTGAAGCCATCACAAGTTCTGGAAAGAAATTAGAATTAGCATCCTCAGGATCATATTAACCCCATTTATCCTAGCCTTGACTGAGTCTTAAATAAGGAGGCTCCTTAGACAAAAGCTCGGGACCACAGCTAATGGAAAGAAAATAGCTTGCTTTCTAGGAACTGAAATTTTAGACCAAGATTAAAGTCACATTTAAAAAAGGAAGGAAGAGAACCCCCTGCAATGATTAGCTATTTAACTTCCAGATTTTATTTATTTCATCAAATTAATAATAATTTAGTATTTAACTTCTAGATTTTGATATTTCGTTGAGGTTTCACCTCTAGAAAGTACTCTGAGTAGCTGCATGTGAACTACCAGAGCCAGGAGCTTCATGTACTATGCTGGGAAATCAATCACACAATATTTTGTGTAAAGCATTATGGTCACAACTTTCACATGAGGACATACACCAGGTGGCATCACTGCATCCTTCTTTCTGCAGGCATTCTTGGATTTTCCCAATGCTAGAAGGCAGTTAGGGATTAATTCAGCACTGCTGCAACTCCAGAGGTGTTAAAAGAGCTACGTTTGTTCTTTGGCTTTCTGAGGTCCAGTTTATACACTAACTTTGTTTTATCTTGTATATATTCTACAATATGGTATATTAAAGTAGAATACTCACATATATAATGATGCTTCTCCTCTTCCCTTCTTTCCTTTAGCAGGGAGACATTTTCAATGGCACTTGGAAGTTCACCTAGAAAACACTTTACTGCAGTTACTTTCAACAGCTCATGTTATCTGATCCAGTTCTCTCCATTAGCAAATACACAGGACCAGCTTCCTCCCAGTCTCATCCCCTGCTGGTATTGAGAAAAGCACATTTTCTCCCTTGACTCTAATGTGCCTCTGCACACACAGGTGACAGACGTGCCCAGATTTCTCTCCTGCAGCCAATCATTGCAATCAACCCCCTTTTTGGTTTCCCTGACACACACCCCGAGATGCACAGTAGGTCTCATACACCTCCTGACACACAGACACATGCCCTTGTAATCCGAGCAGGATCTGCCAGCACTGAGATTACTCGGCGATTATCAGCTGGCACAGAGTCAATCCAGCAGGGATTTCACACGGTTAAATGCCCTCCAACAATCCATACACATTCCAGCTCACTCCACCTCCTTTCCCTCCCTCCCAAACAGTCGGGAAAACCCAGGAAGAAGGGACAGACTCACCCCAGCAGTGCAGCTGGCTCTGAGCATCCCTTTCCTCAGGGGTGTCCTCGGGATGCAGCCACTGGTCGCCTCACTCCGGGTACATGTAGAAGCAGCAAACCAAGGAGCTGCAGACACTATGCTCAGCTTTCTTCTCCTCCAGTGAGGTGAGTACATCAGCTACTGGGTCCCACACAGCTATGGTAGATCTTCATACCTCCTGGGCATGGATCTTCCTGCCTCTTATTTAAGTGTCCCAGAGGCAGCCACCAAAATCCCACCGTGAGCCGCGGGCACTGAGGTGTTGTCTCGTAACTTTGCCAGAGCAGAGGTTACATCACACACTCCTCCCCCACCCTCTCTTGCCTCTGCCCACATGATCTCTCAGATTAGGAGACTGGTAAAAGGAGGGAATAGAATGCAGAAGAGGAATGGGATTCCACAGGAGGGAACAACTGACCTTTAGTGTCACGCTTGGGAGCCTGGCCAAGTGGGAACCAGGCCAGCATTTCTTCTGCAGGTTTCTTCAGGCCATGGCAGCTTTGCAAGCAGTAAAAGATGAGGGATCATGCCTGGAAACTGGTCTGTTTGGAGCACTCCTTCAGCCCATCACAAGGGGCTGTCAACAAGCCTTTTGTGTGCTCAAAATATGTGCAAACCACCAAATGAGGGAGCAGAGAACAGTGGGAACACTCACTCACTCACTCACTCACTCACTCACTCACTCACTCACTCACTCACTCAGGGGAGGCAGAGAAAACTCAGCTGGAGTCATCCCCTCATATCCAGCCTATGCCCCTGGGGGAGTCACATTTACTGTTTTTAAAGGTACAGGAAAACCTTTATTGTTTTTAAAAATACAGAAAAGTATTTTGAGGGGTTTGACAGTGATACCAGGTATCCCCCCCCGTGATCTCCAGCAACCATATCAAGGAAAATGCAGCGAGTCACAGTCAGCAGCAGGTCCAGTCAGCGAGTGCAGTGCCTGTGACTCAGTCCCATGGAGGTGGGAGTGGAGGTGCCAAGGCAGAACCAGCACCCTGGAACCCAGTCCCCACCCACCAAGAAAGAGCTCAAAGCCAAGTGATGGGTCACCAAGCTTGGTCACCTGGGGTGAACCTGACCCTAGGGTGTGGATATGTCCTTTAATTTTCCCAGTGAGCACATTTTATTAGCAGAACTCCCCCCAAAAAAACAAGGGTAACCCCATTTCTCGTACCATTGCCATGTGCCTTTCATCAGATACACCACGAGCATTTCTGAAGGGCAAAACACCAAAGATTAGCTTTTGAAAGCAGCTTTGGGAATTAGGCATATCATGTGGTGGTAGCTTTTCCTTGAAACACATCACCTGTTGATGGTGCTGGACAATTACTCTGTTTCCATGATATGTGGAAACTATGAAAGAATTTAAACAGATACTTTTGGGAAAGGTGATTTAGGGTGAAGGTTTTGAATTTGGGGGGTCAGAAGGGCAATCCAGTTAAGGAAAAGATTTGACTGACCATTGGTATCATATTGTTGATCCAGGTTTTTTTTGATTCAGGTTCAGGGAGACAGTGATGGTGAATTTTACACACTTTTTTTTTTGCTGAGCTTCCTAAAAAGTTGAAGTTTTTTAATTGTTCATGAACCAACAGGTTTCATTTCTATAGTGTTGGTGCCCCAGTCCTTAAAAAGATTCAGTGATTTATCTGTGCAAATCAGGGGAAGTAATAAATCAGACCAGCCCTTTCTATCTGTTATGTGTAGATGGGACTGTATTTTAGTATATCTATCTGGTAACTTCAAGTAATGTTTGCTGAGCTATTTATATTGATGTATAAGACTCAGAATTACAGACACAAACTTCTCCATCAAACTTCTTTTTTACCCTGGTGAAAAAATAAATCAGCTGAAGTGAATTTTCACCAATTTCATTTGGGACAAAGTATTTTATTGTTCATGTAAACTGGATTTTCTTTTTTTAAAAATACCATGAAGCATATTTCATATTTTAAAACGTGTCCTGTTCCTGAAGTATTCCTAGTGGTGCTGCTGCAGATGTTCACTAGCCTGGCTGGCAGATGAAGAGATGACATCAGGAACGTGGTACTTTTACACTCTAGGAATGGGTGTCCTTTGATGAATGACAGTACAACTGTGAGGTCAGCTCTGTAGGGACCACACACAAAAGCCTCAGGGCTTTCAGTTTCAGCAAAAACTCAGTAGAAAAGAAAAAAAAATAAACATTGCTCCTTCACTGGAATAGTATTAGGGGAGCTCTGAATGCCAGAGTGAACTGGGTTTTTCATTCAGTGACTAGTCAAGAAAAAAGGGAACTGCAGGAACGTGGATTACAGCAACTCTGTTGTGCACAGTATGTGACAGCTCAGAAAACTCCATCAGATTTAAGAGTTGGCATATTTTAGCTAATTTAAAACCTGCCTATGTCCTGCATATATTAGAGGTGTTTGCCACAAAATCATTATCAATAACAAGTACCAACAGTGAAACAATTCCGAGAGTTTCTAGACAATGCAATTTTTGCTCTTTGGTCCTCTGTTTGCTGTTGCTTTCAATCAAAACTGTACTAAAAGCACAAATTAGCAAAACAGACCTGCTTCAATACTTAAGACATGGAGGAGGGGGCCAAGCTCATCTGGATATCCAGGCTAGATGATTCTAGTCATAGAATCATAGAGTCATAGAATATACTGAGTTGGAAAGGATACAGAAGGATCATCAAGCCCAACTCCTGGCCCTGTGCAGGACAGCCTAAAGATCCCACCATGTGCTTGAGGGTGTTGCCCAAATGCTCCTTGAGCTCTGTCAGCCTTGGTGCTGTGGCCACTGCCCTGGGGAGCCTTTTTGGTGTCCAACCATCCTCTGGGGGAAGAACTTTTTGCTGATAGTGTGGTGATACTCCCAACACCACAGCAGAGACTTAGCAGATCACAGAATCATGGAATGGCCTGGATTGGAAGGGACCTTAAAGATCATCTCGTTCCAACCCTCTGTCATGGGCAGGGACACCTTCCACTATCCCAGCTTGCTCAGAGCCCCATCCAACCTGGCCTTCAACACTTCCAGGGATGGGGCAGCCACAGCTTCTCTGGGCAACCTGTGCCAGGGCCTCCCCACCCTCACAGGGAAGAATTTCTTCCTGATATCCAATCTAAACCTGCTCTCTGTCAGTTTGAAGCCATTCCCCCTTGTCCTGTCACTCCAGGCCCTTGTAAATAGTCTCTCTCCATCTTTACTGTGGGTTCCCTTCATGTACTGGAAGGCCACAATTAGATCACCCCAGAGCCTTCTCTTCTCTCAACCTTTCCTCATAGGAGAGGGGCTTCATCCCTCTAATCAGTGTGACCAGCCTGTGGGCTCTGCTATTCCTACCTCCACTTCATACAAAGATGATGTACTGTCGTACACACCTGAAGTCCAAAACCTCATCTCTTGTAGCAATGCTCTTTGTAGCTGTCAGCAATTTAACTCTCATCAATCAAAATTCCTTACCCACCTAAAAAGTTTCATCTAATACAAATAAAATTGCTTGAAAAATGAGAACAGCTTCTTGCTGTTAATCAAGCTGTTACAGCAAATTTAAGACATCATTTTTTACTTTTTCAGTCTTTAACCCCTTAGTATGTTATTATTTCAGTTACCCACTGAATCCAGGCCAAGTCCTGCAGGGCAGGACAGTCTCAGACCTGACATCCCATTTATGTTTTTCCCACAGTGCTACAAAGGTGCAAGGCATGTGCATACAACACCAAACACCAATAAGCAACAAGAATATCTAACTAGTTAAGGCACCACAACTTTAATTACCAGCACATATTTAAAGATTTGAAGTGTTCTGCTACCCCCTAAAAGTGGTATATACCAGGCCCTTGGAATACCTGGCATTGAATTCCCTTCCTGTGCAATTTAACTGAACTGAACTTCTCAAGTGTTTTATGCATGCAGATATTCATATTGATATGCAGATATTTAAAATTACTAGTAATTTAAACTCTGTATGAAACTGGCTTCAACAAGACGTAAATGCCAGAGCTGTGGATGCCACAGGACTGGAAGGAAGGTAAAAAACCACACAAATCTCTTATTCAGCTCATATCTACAACTGCACTCTTGCTAAGCAAGGTCTGCAGCCACTTATGGGATAATGTACTTCCTAGTCATGAGAAGTTCAAGGGCAGGATCAGATTGTCAACACTACCAGCAGATGCAGCACTACCTTGTTCCTTGGCAAGACTGTCCTCCAGAGAAAGCTCTGAACTTCTGGAATGGCATTTTCATGAGGACATTTGTCAAGGGAGCTTCATGTGATCTCCCCCTACTTCATTGTAACAATCACATCAGCTTTCAATTGGCAACAACAGAAACAAATGAGAGCTGGTTTTATGAGCAGTCTCTCAACAAAGGGTAACACAATAATAGATGTTTTAACAGCAATAGGTGTTTTAACACCTGCAGAATAATAATTAAATTGCTACACTTGTTTTGCTAATATGCAATTACCAGCTCGTATGTGTTTCTGGAGAAATACAGTGATTTCAGGTGACAACCAACCATCACGAAAACCCTCTGAAAACCTAACCAAATGTTTTTGGGTCTAGTCTGCAAAGCTCTTGTGCACGAAAAAGTCCAAACTCACATCTATTTAAAGCAAACAGAAGTCCTTAAGATGCACAGTGAAGCAGTTGAAGGAAGAAGCTCCTTCTGGCACAGGGATTCTCTTTCTCCATTGCCTCACTTATGCATCATGCAACCAATTGCACAGACCTTGGAAGGTTTAGAACAGATTACAGGAAGAAAGATTTGACAGAGGTACTGAGTAACCTGTCTCTATGTATAGGACTGGAAGATTACAGCAGTTCTTGTGTAAATTATGGTCCTAAAAACCAGAATGTTAATTTTACCAACATAGATTTTTCTTCCGCGTACGACATATGAAGTTTACTCTGAGGTCTCAAAAAAGTCACTCAGCCTCCCCATGCCTCATTTCCCAGACCTATAAAGCAGAAGGAAATCTTGCCTCTCTCACAGGAGTGAGGTGAAGGTGACCTGCAGTTAGTGGAGAGCCAAATCCAGCGAATTCCACCCACTTGTGTGCAAACCAGATTCTGGCTCTGAGGCTGTTATCTTCGTGACCTTGGGCAAGTGATTTCAAGTGTGAACATCTTACAAGACACCTTAATTTAGTTGTCTACATCTAATTAACTTCTACAATGCTTAGAGGAGTTCTAAGGACTGATCCAGCTGCCCACACATAGATACCTATGGACATTCAGGATACCCTAAGGCATCTCACCGACCTCCTGCTGTTCTGGTAGTCCAAGGACACCTGCAAGTTCTGTGCCATATCTGTGAGCTCCACGTGGATCTTAGAGCTATCTTAAGGCATCTCCAGTGGCCCTAGATACCTACCTATGCATAGGCATCTGAATTGAGTCCTCTTTGCTTCTATACCCACCTCTTTTTAGTCTTGCCTACTTACTTGAGCAGTTCTTTGAGGTAAGAATCTTCTCTCATTGTGTGCTTTCGTGACATCAGTCTTGGCTGTAGGAGCCTGAAGCAGCCCTGTCTCCCAAAATGAATTCCCAAAAATCTCCTAAGCCTAAGCCTAGAGAATTCAGAAACCTTTGGCTTTCATCTCCAAATCTACTGTCCATTCAGCATGTCTTGAATCAGTATTGTTTCAAAGTTGCACTGTGACTGGTAAGTGACTTCATGCTGATCCCAAACATCATTCAAAAATCTCCCAGAAATGAGCTCAAAAACATGTCTTGACCAGTTAGGTAATAGCATGCTCTTATTAAAAAAACCTGCAGCCCTTAGGCATGGTGGCAGCAAAGAGGTTTTTATGCTAAAGTCTTGGCCAGATATGAGAAGCCAAAAGAAAGAGAAGGTGATGATTTAGACATTAGGTTGGGGGTTATCTCACCAAGCTTTACATGCTCAGTTCTGAACTGGTGACTCCAGGACCCAGGAATGGTTGGAGAGAGAAACAGGATGCTCTAGTAACCTACTTATCTGCCACAACTCAAAATGTCAGTCTTAGAAGTGTCCCCTGTACTTGCGCCTCTCTCTCAGTTTGCTATAGAAGGAGTTACTGAGGATGAATTGTGAATCAGGGCAATAAAAGTGGAGGAAGAAATCCCAATCCAAGGGATTCCAGGAACATTGTTCTAGTCCTAGAGCTCTACAAAGAACACAGAAGGAACCAGATTGTCCAAGGCCTCTGGTACAAGCAGCATATGGATATCCAAACCCAGACCTCATAGCATTTCCAACATGCCTGAGCCATGGGCAGAACATACATATAATTCCTGATACAACTAGTGAAGCATCCACATCATGAGACTACAATGTTTGATCTGAAATGCTGATCCCTGCCTCTTGTTTTCCCATGTGAAATCAAGGGAAGTCTTCATAAAACTCTCTCTTGGTAATACTTGAATGCTTCAGTCCTTTTGAGAATTTTCCTCTTCCATTTCACTCCCGCACAAACCCACCAACAGCGCTGGACTGAGAAATTAATTCCGACCAGCTGTTCCTGCAGAAGGGAAATGACATACTAGAACTTGCCACTGAACATCCACTGCCACAGGAGAAGGGATTCTCTCTTCCTTTGCCTCTCCCCCACCTTCTGATGTTCCTCCACTCTGTGCACCCAGCTGATCAAGCAGGCCCATCAAACCAGACTTTACTTCAGAAGCTGAAGAGAGATATAAATGGTGCACAGATGTTGTGCAGGCCACCTGCAAATGACTGGGGCTCCCACCACAGGAAAGAGGATGCTCTTGTAACTGAAATGCTGCTGTTAAAAGAAAATTATGTGTATCTGGGTTTTACAATCAGATGCTCTGCATTACCACACCAACATCTATGAGCCTCATGGTGATTCTGAAAGTCTAAGGCATCTCTCCCTCTTCTTGTTCACCTGGCAGATACCCATATCATCTCCCCTCTGCAAAGATGTCCCCACTAAATTAGTCTTAGCTAAGTCTCTCTGTGATGGTACCATGCTTCCATCCCATTCTGCTTCAGCCCTACACCTGGAGAAACCTCCCCACAGAAATTAGTAAGGCTACTGCCTCACTCCTTCTCATCATCAAATCTTTCATTCTCATTATGCCTGAAAATCCCTGACATGTTGTGGTCAGCAGGCAGCTGCCAAACCAGCATGTGATGTCTCCCCAACTCTTACCACTTTACTTTTTATTCCCATTTTGCCTACTCTTGCCTTTATCCTACCTGTGTCTGCAAAGCACTTGATCGTGTCTAACATGCAGATTGCAAGCTCTGCAGAGTCTGGTTCCCCATGCAGTGACTACCAAAGTATTTATGGTAGCAATAAAAATTGAGGATGCAAAATCCTCTTTGCTCCCTTAATGATCTGGTACATCTGCTCCCAGTGATCTGGAAGCCAAATAGAGCAGATATTTATAGGAGCCAGAAAATGAGCAGTTCGACTTTCCAATTTCTAATGGTGAATTGTGTAGCCAATAGGTAGTACAGAATGTTCTAATCTCTGTCCTTCTGATGCAATTACTGTTTGGAGAACAGCAAAAACCTCCCTGAAATTGCCTTACATTCACAATGGCAAAAAAGATTCAGTTTTATCATGGTCCATCCTGAATCTCTGTCTATGCATGGCCTGTGTGAAATAGAAGACTTTGCCTTGAGTTAAGGTAACTCAGAACAAAAGGCACAGTGACATGGAATCTTTACTGAGGCAGTGTGCCTTCATTCACACTGAAAGAGTGGTGACTTCCCCACTGCAGAGAACTTTGGCTGGATTTTATATATTGCTCTCAAAGCAATGATTGTGTTCAAGTGTCCAAGGCCAGGCTGGACGGGGCTCTGAGCATCCTGGTCTAGTGGAAAGTGTTCCTGACTTGGAACAAGAGGATCTTTAAGGTCCCTTCCAACCCAAACCATCCTGTGATTCTATGAAAAGAGAGTGGAGAAAAAATGCTACTCCCCCTCCATTTATTGCAGAAAAAGGATGAGGCTGTGACTCCAGTTCTAGCAGACTCCGCAGTCAATAACTAGCAGGGCCATGTGCAGTCAAACAGCTGCAGGGCTGCATCATAAAAGTAACTGATGTGAACCCTTTAGAACTCCCTGAGGTGTTAAGAGGCTTAATTACTGTTTACATATGCTTAGAGAACTTCATATAAAGACAATATGTCCATGGGAGGCATCATTAATAATACTGCTCTTGCTGGCTAGTGCAGTCCTGGTAAAGGTGACAGCAAATTAGCCAGAGTAACATACAGGAATTCCCAGTCTTCCTGCTGCAAGATGCAGCAGGGGGAAACCTCCTGGTTTCCATGCTCCTGCAGTAGCATTACCTACTAGGGCAACCCAACCTACCCTACTGGCACAGGTCTTGTCATACTTCCAGGCTTTAGGCCAAACCCTGAGGGAGGATGTGGACTAGCAATTCTGCTTTGGTAGCTCACTGCACTTCCAAGTTGCAATATACTTCATCCTTCCTTCTTATCTTAATTACTGCAAGATTTTGGAACTGATCCACTGGGGATTGTACAGGGTCCTGGGTTGGTGGTTTTGTCCTTGTTGCCCTTATGGGGCTTTAGGACACAATCTTCTACATCCCAGTATAGGAAAAACACTCCTAATTATAGAGAGTTCTCCTATCTGGAAGTCAACGAACTACACCTCAGAGAGGAAAAGGTTGATCTCTGCCACAGGAGATAAATAGAATACAGAGTATGCACTGCCATTGGAATGAAAGTCTGCTTCTGACTATGCAGGTCACATGCTGTGTCTCCTTTTTTGTAAAAAAAAAATGGATGGTGTTCAATTTTTCTTCAATTGTCCTTTAACAGATCAAGGAAGCCTTTCAAATGACTTTCTGTCATGAGGAGATTTAGACAATTAAAACATGATATAATGGCTGTATAGCTAGCAGTGCCCAAAGTCATGACATAAAGAAAGCAGACAGAAGAAAAAGGGCCTTCTTTTGCAAAAAAATGTCCACTTGGCTCATGGGTTTCCTTAAGACTGAAGAGACTGTGAACTCAAATTAGAACAATATGCTGAGCCCCAGGTAGGTAGTTCCATCTCTGTGTTAAGTAGGTAAGGCAGAAGCACAGATTTAAAGGTTTCCTGCTGCTCCTTGCAAAAGCATATCCAAAGATATGCATTTAGGACTCTAGTAAGTGCCAGCACAAGTAGTCATCAGGCTGGTTTGTGCAGTGCCAGAATGGCCCTCAACATAATTCATCAGTAGGTCTCTCCCACCCTGCTTTTAAATGTATTCACTTTGGGATTTCACAGCCTCGCCTGCCCAACCCCAGGAGTGACATCCCAGTCAAAAAAACAGCTGCCACGGTCAAAAGTGATGAGAGAAGGGCCGAATGTCACATCTGAGTGCTTGCAGTCATATCCTGGGAAGCTGGTGAGACAACCTGAGAGTTCACTCAGCAGCATGTGGCAAGAAGGTTTCCATCCCTTCTATCCCCATGGAAAGCACTGATTTGTCACACAGGGGATAGACCAGTTGTGGTCCAAATTTGTAGAATAACCCACCCCTCAGCATTGTCAGAGAATCACTTCTGTCAGGTCCCTTATACATCAGTTTAATGCATTATCAGAGATATCGTGTAGATCTCAGGCAAACCTTCATTCCCTCTGAGCCATCCGCAAGTCAGCCATGGATGCCAGGGCTCAGTTGTGGACTAGGGACTGATGCTGGTTATTTCATTAACTGAACATTTTTTTGCCATGTAGCCATGAGTCTTTATTCACATCACAGACTCTTCTTTTGTACTTGGGAACATTAACAGCTGTGTCTGCTGCACAAACAATCTGTTCAGAAAGTTGGCATGAGTTGACTTAGCAATATAGAGCATCCTGAGTGTGAAGGGACCCACAAGGATCATCGAGTCCAACTCCTGGCCCTGCACAGGACACTCCAAGAACTCCATCATGTGCCTGAGAGTGTCCAAACACTTCTTGAGCTCTGTCAGGTTTGGGACCTTGACCACTGCCCTGGGGAGCCTGTTCAGTGCCCAACCACCATCTGAGGGAAGAACTTTTTCCTGAGATCCAACCTAACCTTGCCCTGACACAGCTCCAGCCATTCCCTCAGGTCCTGTCACTGGTCACCACAGAGCAGAGATCAGTGCCTGCTCCTCCTTTTCCCCTCATGAGGAAGTTAGACAGCTATGAGGGCTCCCTTAGGATGCCCTGCAATTGGACTACTGGGATAAATTAAGGGGGTTTTTTGTCATAATCAGGTACTACTTAATAGTATCGTAGAAGTTTTCCCTTTTCCCACAGAATTTCATTAACTGTATGTGATTTCCATCAGGGGACTGGATTTCATCTCACTGGACAGCAACTGAAGACACTGAATTTGTCTTCAAATATAGCTCCAAACAGGTGTGTGAGTACAGGTACCACAAAGAGTGGTGGTTTCCAAGCTTGTGGCTGGAGATCACTGGAATTTCACGGTGGATCATGAGAAGGAATGTTTGAGAAATGTTGGTGCTCTTTGTACCAAAATGATACAATTCACACATCCCCTGGGCAATATTGAGGAGTGTAACAAGGAAAGCCAAAAGAAAGCAATCCATGAGTGTATGAAAGGATGAGCAAGTTCTTTTTTACTCTACCTGGCAGTTTTCAACAGTGCAGATACTTCCTCTCCTGTCTGATAAGCAAAGATAAATCATAGAATCATAGAATGGCTTGGTTTAGAAGGGACCTTAAAGATCACCTAGTTCCAAGCCCCCTACTGTGGGCAGGGACACCTTCAACTAGACAAGGTCCTTTCCATAGACCTATGAAGATCCAAGAAGATCCAAGATCTTTTTTCCAAGAAGATCTAAAGGCATTTAAGCCCAAGATGACGCCTCTAATAGCAATGCATTCACTTCCAAATATGATGTTCTGACTTGAATGCCTCCCTCAACAGAATTTTACCCTCTTCTGCCACCACTTATTCCATGGCCTGTGGTCACACAGGGATTTTGATGTAAATTCTGCTTACACATCCCCTCAGGCACCTGTCTTCCAGAATAGCCTTAAGCTTTCCTCCACAGCTCTTTACTCCCCCAGATATGTAGCCTTTCAGTTGATCTCTTCTGAATCCTCTCAAATTTGGTTACCTCTCCACTACAATGCAGTGCCCAGTGACGAACTCATGGTCCAATAAAGAACACCAAAGTGGAAAAAAGAGTGGAATAATTTATCTTTATAGTTTTTGATCACTTCTGACACTTCTCACTTTTTTGTTTGTTTGTTTTTACATACAGTACTCCTTGGAGACACTATATAACAACCCCTGACCTTGTAACCATCACTGTTTGGAATATGCAGGTATTCCCAGCTCTATTCTACCCAGTTGATGTAATTTTCCCCCACACCTCCAATCCTCTGTAAGTTTCAAGATTACCTTCCGTTTAATACTACCCAAAACACAGGAATCACTACCTTCACATCCTCCAGATCATCCCTCTTTCTGTTCTTTACCTGCAGTTCTCAGCTCCTTTTGAACTCAAGCTTGAGAAGAAAGAAAGCAGTGGGCATGTTATAGAAATCCAGCCTTGGGAGGTATAAGTTCATATCATATTTATCTCAGAAATGAAGCTTTGTTTGAAAGTATTATTATTAATATTAGTGAAAAACCGTAATTTAAAAAAAAAAAGAAAACCAAAACCAAACCCCTCTCTGGGAATTGCACAGTCACTGTCTTGTACTTTGCACAAGACAAATAAATTTGTGCTGAGCAAATAAAATGTTAAATGCTATGAGATCAGCCTGGCAGGATGGGATGCTCTTTTACAAGGACTGAAAGGAGAATGCTGCTGGACAACTAACACCTGGGAATTTGCCAGGGAGGTGGTACCAACCAGGGTTTGAGGTGCACTGACAGGGTCCAGGCACACACAGACCTGGCAGAAAAAGTGGTGGTAAGGCAGATATGGTGTGTCTTGGTTGTAACCTGCCAGACTCACACCATTCTACCTCTTTTGGCTACTACAAGGAGACATTATTGAGCAAGAGTAGGGCTATTCACCAGGTTCTTTTCTTTCTTTTTTTTAACCTAATTTGCTTTCTCATTGTGTTTTTCAGATTAACAGAAAATTGTCACTGGTATCTCTGACCTCTGCAGAATTTCTATTTCCCTCAGGTGAGCAAACTGGCAGGCCAAATCTGTAAACAGGAAGCATTATGCAATTTATTAAATCTGGAATTAAGTACTATCAGGAACTGCTGCAGTTAGGATGGATCCTAATGTAGATTTTTTCATTTCTACCACTAGAGGCCCGTAATGTGCTGCACATTTGGAAAAATACACAACAGTACCAAGAGTACAAATCTACAGAATGATTTTAAAGAAGTTCCTACATATTTAATTTCAACTTCTGAAGACAACTTTCTGCCAATGGCAGAACAAGTTCAAATAAGCAACTGCTCGGCAGTTTAATAAGAGAAAACCCTTAACAGTCAAATCATAAACCATCTAAGCAAGTGAGAAACTTTCCTCAGCCCTCTTTAAAACTCTGATCCCTTGTATGATAGTGCTTAGGTTGGGATC
This sequence comes from Neopelma chrysocephalum, assembly GCF_003984885.1. Taxonomy (NCBI): domain Eukaryota; kingdom Metazoa; phylum Chordata; class Aves; order Passeriformes; family Pipridae; genus Neopelma; species Neopelma chrysocephalum. Next base: position 561,028 of record NW_020897811.1, on the reverse strand, counting down.
TGCTGAACAAACACCCAGACAGCTAGTTAGGAATAAACAGAAATTTAAGAATAAATATTCACATCTAGCATGTTTGTGCATTTGATTTGAAGCTACAGCATATCTGACATCTTCCCTGGTGTTGGTAGTGTGAAAAAAGTCTATGCATGAAGGCTGTACTTAATGCTATCAGAGAAATAATTTTTTATTCTAAAGTAGTCATAAGAGATGGATATTTCCAAAACAGTAGTGTTGTTTATAATGTTGGGGGGGTTGTTTTGGTGGGGGTTTTTTATCACGTTGATTTGGCCGTCCTTTTGGCAAATTTTCTTCCTGCATAAATAAAACTTTGGTGTGGATTTCAGAGAAACCATTGAGATCTCAGTCTGTAACTGAATCTCTGTGGGTAGAAACAAACTGGGCACTCAGACTGGTGGTTTTCTACCCCTGACATCCCTCAGGCTGCCACTCCAGCTCTGAGAGTTACTCTCTTACACGGTGGCCACGGGTACCTGGGCAGAGCCACTGACCTTTCACAACATTCATTTCAGAGCTGCTGCTTCACACTGAAGAGCACCTTTCTCCACAAGTCACTGCACGCCTTGCACTGGAGGTGTTTGCAGAGGAAGGTGAGGGATGGCAGCAGAAATTGCTTCCTGGGATAAGATTCATCTCACCTAAGTTTACCCGCAGGAAAGTTCGACGTCTTTCAGCAAACCCACAGCCAGTGGAGACAAACCAGCATTATAAGGGGGTGAGTCACTGTGCCTGTCAGATCTACCATGAATCACCAGTTAGCAGTGCCTGGGATTTGTACTCACAAAAGAAAGAGCCTAGACAATTAACTGAGACTCTATGCCTAAGTACTGTAGTTCCAATTAGGCAAGAGAAATGTCCCTTTTCTTGCCCTCAGTCCTGCGTATCGATGGCAGTGCTGCAAACACACGGGTCTGAGGGCTCTGTGAGGTGATTTCTCTCTATGGATCATAAGCAAGTAAAGTCTAGTGTAGAGAAATGGAGAAGCTTTGATTTGCTGGCGCTTCCTCCCCCGGGGCAGTGGGTGTAACTATGCATAAAACATGAGAGAGTCAATGTTACACACAGCCCCATGGCCAGTCCTCTGACAGCCACTGGTGGCACGGGGGAAAGGAGGGACTGTGAGATGCCCACTGCAGGGGCTGTGCTTTTCTGCTCTGCTCTTCCCACACGGGTGGCACTGCCACTGTCCCTCTCTGAACAGAGAATCCAGGGTCACTGCAGAGCCTGAGCGCAGAGAGGCAGTGACAAAGCAGAAGGAGGAGGCATTCTGGAGGTGGGAGCACTTCCCCTGCCACCCAAGCCAAAGCCTGAAGGTGACTCATCCTCCTCTGCACTAACTCTCGCACAGCTCCTCTAACGAGGAGCTTCAGGCGCAGCTCTTCCCTCCCTTCCACTTTCTCTCCCTCCCTGTAGAGGTGATCCAAAAAGTCCTTCTTTCCCCGGAAAGTGATCTTTGTCACTTGGTCACTGGTGTCCCCAAGTCCTGTTATCATTCATTGCTCCAGGCACCACACACGTCTTTAGGCATTTACTGCAGAACAGGGCAGCAAATCTGACACACTTGGTGGAACAAACATTCCAAATCAGGGGCTCAACAGATATAAACTGATCCGGCTCCAGAGAAAATATGACCCTCGGGACTCACTTTGTCACTTGAGACAGCAAATGCAAAATGCCCCTGGTAAAGACTTTGAAAGCAGACTGGTTTAAACTGGGTGCAGCTTTGCTGATTTTAAAGCTGTGCTGCTTCTCATTCACACCAGCATGGGAGTGTTCGATAACAGCCTTATTGTGCACTTCAGTGCACAGCAAAACCCGCCTTCCCACACACTGAAAGGAGGTGTCTTCTAAAATTAAAACGTCACTCTCGTTAGCGTTGTAACACACTGAATTTTCATATCGAAACATGGCATGCTGAAGAGTTGATAAACAAATCCTCAGGGCTGGAAGCTTTGAACAGGAGAAGGCAGCAAAGCAGAGTTATTCTGCCTTTCCCCAGCTGTAGGTTTGGTGCCGTAACTCGAGGGAACAGAGACCATCTGAGCCTCAGTGTCCCTGGCACACTTGTGTTTTTGCTCGTTCTGACAATGCAGAAGAGTCAGAGGACTCAGTGACCCTGGGAAGCTGATCAGATGCTACCTCCAGGAAATTCTCACCGTGGGAAGCCAGCATTCCCTTTCTGGGTTGTTAAAGAGCACACGCACCCCTGGAGTCACCAGGGAAGGCTTGGCTTTTCCCTTTCCCGAGACTACATCAGTAAGCTGATGCAAACATTGCAAAAACCACATGGGAAGTACAGAATCATCCATCTCATCCTAAAGCAAGTCCTTCAGCCTAGCTGAGGCTGCCCTTTAGGCAAACAGCTTAGCTTTGCACACATGAGACAAGCTCCCTCAGCTGCTCTAAGCAGGTGTAGTTGGTCTGACGTCAGGGGACACCAGCTGAGGCTCAGGTCAGACCTTTCTCCTGGGTCCATATGTTTCACAGGACACTGGTGCCACACTATTATATTTGAAGCAGTCACTCAACTCCTGTAATTAATAAAAAGCAAAAACAAGCCTTCTGGCAATGGAGGCAGAACACCTCAGTGTGACTGCACTGCAAATTGTTCTCTTCCCTAAAAAAAAACATGGGGAGCCATCAGATGAAAGGGAGGTGATAACAACCCAGCAACCAGGACCGGGGATCAGACCCCATCTGTTTGCTTCAGCACTTCTGGAAGGCCCTTGCCTACTCACACAAGATGGATATTCACACCAATATCCTTCAGACAAGTTCAAACCACCACTGAAGGATGTACAAGTATCACCTTCTCTGATTCTGTTCCACCTTCTTTGGGAGGGAAGGTGTTCATACTGTCTCACTGGAGACTTCCCCTCATTCCACAGTCTCTGTACAAGAGATCAAGTCTTTAATATCAATTTTACAAATTACTTCTAAATTAGGATCTTAACACAGCTGAAGAAAATACCTGCAACTGGCCAAGGAGAGTTGCTTTTTGGGAATTTGAGCCCTTATTTGTTGAAATGAATTTTTGCCACCTCTGTAAAGTGTTTAAATTTGCAGTTGGTTCAAACCAAGCAATTTGGGGGGTCATCAGGGGGAGGCAGACACCTCTAGTGGAAAACCAGATCACAGAATCACAGGATGGGTCACATTGGAAGGGACCACAGTGGGTCATGTGGTGCCACCTTTCTACTCAAGCAGGGTCATCCCAGAGCACATGGCACAGGATTGTGTCCAGACAGCTCTGGAATATCCCCAGTGAGGGAGACTCCACTCCCTCTCTGGGCAATCTGTTCAGTGCTCAGTCACTGCACAGCAAAGAAGTTCTTCCTCATGTCCAGCTGGAACTTCCTGGGCATCAGTTCCTGCCCGTGGCCTCTTGTGCCATTGCTGTGCCCCCCTGAGCAGAGCCTGGTCCATCCTCTGCCCCCTCCCTGCAGACACTGACACACATGGATGAGGTCCCCTCTCAGTGTCTCTTCTCCAGGCTGAACAGCCCCAGCTCCCTCAGCCTTTCCTCCTCAGGGAGATGCTCCAGTCCCTGAATCATCTCCACAGCCTCCACTGGACCCACTCCAGGATCTCCATGTCCCTCCTGTCCTGAGGAGCCCAGGACTGGACACAGCACTCCATATGTGCCTCACCAGGGCTGAGCAGAGGGGCAGGATCACCCTCCTTGTGCTGCTGGCAATGCTCTTTCCAATGCCCCCCAGGATCCCATTGACCTTCCTGCCCCCAGGACACACTGCTGGCTCAGGGACAGACTGTTGTCCACCAGGACCCCCAGGTCCTTCCCCGCAGAGCTGCTTCCCAGCAGGTCACCCCCAGCCTGTGCTGGTGCCTGGGGTTATTCCTCCCCAGGTGCAGACCCTGCATTTGCCCTTGTTGAGTTTCAGAGAGTTCTTCTCTGCCCATCTCTCCATCCTGTCAAAATCCTGCTGAAGGGCTGCGCAGCCCTCTGGGGTATCAGCCACTCTTCCCAGCTTTGTGTCCTCAGAGGACATCTGAGCTGCCCTTTCTAGCTGCTTTACAGAGAGGCAACAGAGGGACAAGGAGTCACTAACCCACTCAGAGTGGGCCAGAAGTGTGAAAGAAGAGTTTGCTTCTAGTAGGACTGATGTAGATATCTGTATCTCATCAGGTTCTCCTGTGGAGCCTGGACTTTGACTAACTAGCAGGTTTGGATCCAAGCTAACTCACGTCTCACCAGTGCCCATTTAGCCCTAACCCTAACCAGCACCTGACTGTGCAAACCTTTCCACAGGCTCTCAAACTGATACAGTGGGATATGTTTTGACTAAAACATCTGTTTTGAAAGAAGCCGCAATACACTGAAACACCAATATAAAAAGTGAAGAGTTGGCTCTGGTAATTTCATGTGAAAAATCCTCCCAAATGTTTGAAGTTGTTAAAACAGTATTTGTCCAAGTGAAAAAGTGAACATGTTGTTTCCCTAATTTTAAGATGACTGTGAGCTTCAAATTTTACTTAAAATTAATTTCATTTTAAAGTATTCAACACATTAGCAAAGATCCAAATACAAACAAAGTATTTCAGACTTTGCAAAATGGAATTATTCCAGCAGAGCCGTGGAGGTACTTCAGTTTCACAAAACCTGAGACAAAATATTCAGCTTAATCTATGCTGATTATTCAGAAGTTTTCAAGACTGAATGGGGTTCTGGGCAACCTGTGCTGGTGGAGGTGTCCCTGCCCATGGCAGGGGGGCTGGAACGAGATGATCTTTAAGGTCCCTGTCAACCCAGGCCATTCTGTGATTCTATGGATTGCAGCAGGGAGTGTATTTACTAGATGTAAGGCAATTAAATCATGGTAGGAGAGGGTGCTTATAATCCCGTGATAGGGAATTATCAGGAAAATAAAACAGACAGGACAGATACTGCTGCAGCAAAAACACGAGCAACCCCTGCCTCTATAGGAAAAGAATTGGTCACATCAATTTGTGCTTATGCAAAGCATCGAGTCTTCCAGGAGCATCATGAACCCTTACTAGTGCTGAAACAATGCGTGCTTTGCTGAGATGATGATAATTTTATTGCAGTGTATGATCATTCACCTGCCTGAGAAGAGAAGTATGTTGGGACTGGTGAGAAAAACAGGCACACAGGCAAACACACTCACTCTTACTGTGCACATACACAGTTATCTAATAACAGGAGTCACAGAACCACAGAATAGTTTGGGTTGGAAGGGACATTAAAGATCATCTCGTTCCAACCCCCTGCCATGGGCAGGGACACCTTCCACTATCCCAGGTTGCTCAGAGCTCCATCCAACCTGGCCTTGGACACTCCCAGGGATGGGGCAGCCACAGCTTCTCTGGGCAACCTGTGCCAGGGCCTCCCCACCCTCACAGGGGAGAATTTCTTCCTAATATCCAATCTAAACCTCCTCTCTGTCAGTTTGAAGACATTACCCCTTGTTCTGTCACTCCAGGCCCTTGGAAATAGTCTCCCTCCATCTTCCTTGTGGGCTCCTTTTGGGTACTGAAAGGCCACAATTAGGTCACCCCAAAGCCTTCTCTTCTCCAGGCTGAACAATCCCCACTCTCTCAGCCATTCCTCACAGCAGAGCTGCTCCATCCCTCTGATCACCTTGGTGTCCCTCCTCTGGCCTCGCTCCAACTGCTCCATGTCCTTGCTGTGCTGACCCCCAGAGCTGGAGGCAGCACTGCAGGGAGGTCTCCTCAGAGTGGAGCAGAGGGGCAGGATCCCCTCTCTGGACCTGCTGGAGTCCATGCAGTAAAACATAGGTACAATGGAAATAATGACAAGTTTTATTCCCCCACCCCATATCTATTTCTTATCTTGTGGACATAACTAAGGAACAATTCTTAAGCTGATGGAGGTTCTGCTACTACCAGCTTTCTGTCCAGCACAGGCACTCAGAAGGGGTAAAGCTATTAAACAGAACAGGCATGGAAAACACAGAGATTCCCTGAGTGCAAACACAACTTCTGTCTTTTCTGGAAGTGGAAGCCTTCAGAGGGAAGTGACGGAACTCCCACCACAATGGCACCCTTCCTGTTCCCATCTGGGAGCAGAGTGGGTAGCAGGGATTGAGCATCCTGCTCCCAGCATCCCGCTACCGGCCCACACAGCGAAGTCACTGAGGCAAAAGGCTCAGCGGCAGGGGAAGAGGAAGGGGGGAGGAAAACCAAGTTCCTACATGGTTTTCAAAACTACAGCGTAGGTTTAGAACTCCTGAGCAGCCACAGGCTGTATTTTATTCAAGCCAGGTTCAAAGCAGGCAGGTGCTGGGTAAGCAGCCTCTGCAGTGCCATTAATGCCTTTCACTCCTGAGCTGCATTTCCCTGACATCTTGGCACGTGTGGACTGCTCTGACATCTGCTTCCCTTCAAATCTGCTGCCCACGGTCTCAGGGAACAGCTGTGCCCTTTGGGACTCTCATTCCCTTTTCCCCTCCATTCACCTAGGAGACAATGACAGCAAAACCAGAATGGAATAGAACAGAATATTTCAGTTGGGAGGGACCTACAATGATCATTCGGTCAACTTGCCTGGCCACTTCAGGGCTTGGCCAAGAGTTAAGATGTGTTGTTAAGGGCATTGTCCAAATGCCTCTTAAACACTGTCAGGCTCAGGCATTGATCACCTCTCTTGAAAGCTTTTTCCACTGTTTCACCACTCTCTTGGTAAAGGAATGTTTCCAAATTATCAGGTGAAAAATTACATAAGGCAGGAGAATATGCTGCATTTTCTGCTATTGCTGAGGCAGAGAACTGGGAAAATGAAGGATAAAGGCTCCTAGGTACCTTTCTCCTAAAATATAGACTTGGATATCTAAACTATAGCTGCTGTTGTGCCATCATTCATGTTGATATTTGGTGTTGTGGTCAACTATTAAATGCAGGAATCTCTGAGTAAAGGCAGAATGAAGACCAGTCATTTCTTATCTTTCCTTTCTGTTTTCTATGGGTATATTTGTTGAGACAGTGGTATAAAAATGACTACTTTCTTTCCTTTCAAACCTTTTGCCAATCTGGAATTTCTAAGTTGATTTGGAACTTTTTTCTATTATAAATAGGATTTACCTGAAGCTACTTTAGTGAGCTAGAAATGAAAGACTGGTTATTACTTTGAAAGCTGCTTTTACTTCAGTTTTTGACCCTGATTGTGATGACCTTCAATTTCTTGTGGGAAATGCCTGTAAATGACATCCAGTCTTCTGGATTTCTGACTATGACTGTCTGGGAAGAGACCTGCTGCACTTGTAAACTAAAATTAAGTCAGCCCTTCCAGAAAAAAAAAAAATTCAAAAGACTGGACACAAAACCCTTCTGGCACTTCAGTGCATTTGTAGAGCACACACAGGATACATTCCTTTTGTGAATCCATATGGACCCTTCTGTTGCAATTCTCCATGCACAGGAGGTGACAGGATTTCCTCTAAGAAGAAATGAAAGACCTTGTGTGTCCCCACACCGGTACATCCTTTAGGATTCCCATGAGAATTTGGAGCAGCTTATTTGTCATTTGTTAATCCAATTCAAGGGGATTTTTAATGGGAAAAGAGTCCTTTGACCATGACAGTCTAGTGCATTCAGTGAGGGTTGCTCTAGGATACAGGGCGACAGGAATGTTCAGTGCAACTGATATTTGGTTCCAGAACTTTGACCCAAAGACTGACAACTTTTTCTAGCATTTCTTTGAATTCTGTCTATGAAAAAACAGAGTGATGAGGGGGGAAATTGCTCCTTTTAAATCTCCTGCGTGCTGCCACAGTGCTCAGAGCAGCAGACTTACCAATATTTATAACTCGGGGGTCAGCATTGCTAATTGAATTAATTGAGGCTGTGCTGATTTGTGCCACCAGAGAACATGACCCCAAAACACTGCATTTTAATTCAGTTCCCCTCTCCAAGCTTCCTGTTTCCAAACAGCAGAGTACTAATGAGAGACAAACTGCCTCCCCCCCAGCAGTCATGGGGGCACAGCCCAAGCTGTTTGACTCTCCGTGCACAACCAGGAGCAGTGGATGAGGGGAGAACACGCCGAGGATGAACAGGAGGTGGATGGAGGTCTGTTGTTACTGACAGTGTTTGTATGATCTGCTTATCTCCCCCAGTGGCATCACGCTAATCCCATCACTACCAAGGCACCTCTTCCTCCTGATGGAGCACCACTGACGTGGTTTCTGTGCCCCAGTAGAAGCACAGAGCAGAAGTTCTGCTGTAGGAAGCAGTGTTCCCTTTCCCTGTACATCTCTCCAGGATCCAGCCCGGCAACTCAGTCTGACAGTTTGTCCCAGAGACTAATAACCTATTGTCCTGCTTTACATACTGATGCCTGCTCAGCTGGTGCTTAGAAAAAAATCCAGGAGCCATTAGTTGGGGTGAGATAAGAAAGGGTTTAATTGTGCCAAGGCAAGAGATGGTAAACGACGCACAGCCCGAGATGTTACATTTATAACAATATCTGGCCAATCCCAAGTGTGTCCTCCCCGTGGCCTTTGCTCTGGTCCACCCCCTGGCCCACCTCCTGGAATTGGGTTGGGGGGCTTTTTGGGACCCCCTCTTCATCATCCTTCATCATCTTCGGGGTACAGAGAGCAGAGTCACCCAGTTCCTTGACTCTGTCCTGCGGTTTAGGCCAAGATACAGGCGTTCCCCAAACAAGACAGGCTTGCCTTGACAAGAGACAAAACATCCTCTACTGGATATGGGAATAGGGTTGATATGGGGAGTATGGAATGGGGTAAGAGGCTTAAGGAATGTATAAACTAAGGGGTACTATGGGGAGGAGGGAGAAAGGAGTGTTTCTAAAATCTACTTCTATTACCTATAAAACTTATAAGGTAGAAAAATAAGAAAACCATTGGGGTTTAAGGCATCAATACCAACACATAACCTTCTGACTACTCCACTTCTACAGGGGCTTTCTGGCTGCCCATCCATCCAACTGCTCTGCATAAAACCCAGCTGATGCCACGCACCGTGCCCTGTAATGCCGATGAACTCCGGTTCACCCTGCTGCTGCTATCTGTTTACACCTCAGCTGTGTTCCTCCAAATGATGCCTATTGACTTGGTAATTTAAGCCTGGTCTCCCTCCACATGATTATATCATTCCTAGAAACTTCAGTTGACTATGTAATGGAGCAGGTCCTCTTTGCAAGCTCAAGGGTGCTTTCTAGGATGCTGTGATGATCCTCTCAAATTCCCCTGTACTCCTGGTATCACCTGGAGTACCACCAGGCATCACTCTGCTTTGATGCAGAGTGCTGCTCAAGCCACGGATTTTGCATGGTCACAAACACAGAGGAGCAAGTTCCAATACCAATAAACCACTTGCTCATTCCTCTTGCTGCTGTTGTTCATCAGAAGGATGGAAATGGAAATTTAAGCTACAATTATAAGCAAAATATTTATGCCATGTCCTCATGTGATTCCCATGAAAACAGCGTGGGAGAACTTCTAATGGAAGGTGTCCCTGCCCATGGCAGGGGATTGGAACAAGATGGTGCTGAAGGTCTCTTCCAACTCAAACCATTCTGTGATTCTGTGAACTCTGTGATCTTTGGGGCTAAACCTTATAGACACAAGAAAGAATTATCTCCTCATATGCAGAAATTGAGGTACAGGACACCTTCCCATTTTCAACAGGAGATAGAGGTTTGTGGTGTCAAAGGTAGTTAATATACAAGGGATTTTCCACCCCTCAGTCCCTGGAATGAGCTCTGCTGAGAGAGGCCAACTTGAACTGCTGCCTGAATCCTGAAGAAATAAACTTGCCAAGCTGTCAGATGCTGAACCACCAGTAGTCATTCTCACAGAATGGCCTTCAGCTGCCATTCCTTTGACAGGAATCCAGCATTGTTTGGTGGCATTTACCTTGGGGGACAGACATTCTCAGGATAAGGGAAACCAATTTAAGCTTTCAGAACTGTGTATGTATGTTTATTGCTTTTTCTTGTGCTGAAGAATTATTCATGTCACTCCTTATACTCTGACTCAACCTAATTAGCATTGGAAAGGTCATCTCACAGAAACTTAGGTAGATGAAGGACAGGAAGTCTTACACCATTTCCCTTCAGGGCAAGTCTGTGCAACTCTATGCTTGTGCCTGGCTTTGGTTTTGGTCTGAGGAGATGGAATTTATTAGCCATGATTGTTTAAGATTACCTGTAGATAGAAGAGTAAACTTCTAAAACACTGGTTCTACTCTTTTTCTCTGGCTATGCAATATGTTTGAAAATCAGCAAAAACTACTGGATTAGATGGGAACACCCTCTCTCAGGCTGTGTGCTCCTGGACATATCAAATTTAGTAATGTGTATTTAATAGGATGTCATTAAGATGATGTTGAGTTGGCTTTATCCTCATAAATCACACATCTCATTGCATGACCTAACTGGATTGTTCCAATTTTGTTTCAATAATATTTCATAGAGTAGGCAAAGCTATCCCTGTATAGAACAGGCTGATTTTCATGCAGTCCATGCCTACAAGTTCAGCTTTGCCTGATATTTCTATGTCTCATCCAGTAGCTCCCAGATTCTTTCTGAGATGGCAAATGGGAGGTAACTATAATTGATTGTTATTTTTATTTCTGCTTGCAATAAAAACCATCGTGGTTTTGCTGTCTGTGGAGAGCCTGTGGAGAGCCGTTCCTGGAACAAAGACCCTGAAGAAGTTAAAAACTAACTTTCAATCAGGAAAAATGGGAAAAAAAATACAGAGGATGAACTAAAGGGCTTGATCCACTGCTGCTGGTATGGCAGGGGCTACAGCCTCTTTCAAGACTCATACAGGGGTGATTGATAGTCAATAGGTGCCCAGGAGACTAAAGAGGCACTTTGAATGGTAGCTATGCCCCACAGAATCCTTTCTTCTGTCAGACCTTCATTCAAAAGGGACCTTAAAGACCATCTTGTTCCAAACCTCTTGCCATGGGCAGGGACACCTTCCACTAGCCCAGGGTGCTCCAAGCCCTGTCCAACCTGGCCTTGGACACTTCCAGGGATGGGGCAGCCACAGCTTCTCTGGGCAACTTGTGCCAGGGCCTCCCCACCCTCACAGGGAAGAATTTCTTCCTAATATCCAATCTAAACCTCCTCTCTGTCAGTTTGAAGCCATTCCCCCTTGTCCTGTCGCTACATGCCCTTGTAAATGGTCCCGCTCCATCTTTCTTGTGGGCTCTCTTTAAGTACTGGAATACAGTAAGTTGTATGGATGCTGAAGGCTGCAAAAGGACAGGGGGAGAGAACCAGACACCTAGTTTTACAGGCACAGCCTCAAGCCACTAATTTCCACAACATGACATGATGGCTGGTGAATGCTAAAGAACTCCAGAGTGGTGACTCTGAAAGACTGAAGCTGACACTCATTGTTTGGTCCAGCAGGCCAAGGCAAGCAGGCTCATACAGCCACCTTTTTCACTTGCCCCCTTCCCCTAGAAATCAGGGTTTCCTAATGGTCTGAGAACCATGTTACATGATGTTCCTGCCCTTTGTTCCTTACGGGAGCTGTTTTTAATCTAGTGATTCTTACAGCTTTGGGAGTGCTTTTCCTCTGCCTTAAGGCACATTTCAAGAATTGCTTATGCAGTACAAGTTATTCCAGCAGATTATGACATGATGAGGAATCACTGATAACAGAGTACAATGCTGGGGGGAAACAGTGGCTGGAAAAAGTCCAGGATCAGAACAGCAGACCCGGGAAGGAGAAGGCTGCAGACAGTCCTGAGAGCAGAGTCAGAGGCAATCTGCGTGTGTGACAGCTCAACACACGATGGGGTCGAGGAGAGCATCTCTGAGACACAGCAGAACTGTGCTTAAAACCACAGGGTCTCTCTCCCCTGTGTTGGCTTTCCTTCACTGCATCATCTCATAATCATGGTTACATTCAGAAGTTACCAGCAACATCTTTCCCCAGAAACATATCTCTCTCATCTATTTCCACCAGTGCTCCCCCCGGATTTCAGCAAGACTGCTAAAGGGAGACAGAAAATCTCTGGAAATTATCATCCTCAGAGGTCTTGGGATGCAGCTCATCGTGTATGCAAGCACAGTCAACTCTTGTATTCACAGCAATCCACAGTTCACCTGGGGCTAAACCCCCTTTCAGCGTCTGCTGAGCTGACACTCACCTATAGCTCAGGATCAGATTGAAGTGTGGGGGTGGTGACACATGCTTGGGAGCACTTCCAGTAACACACATACACACATCCAAAAGAAAATTCAGAGAGGACTTAACTGCCACCCACTGGGAGCCACCTGCAGCAGTGCAGTCACTGTGAATGCCACTTCTCTGCCATCATGGAGCATGTTCAAAGCACAGGGGTTGCCACAGGTCAGGAACAAGGCAAAGATAATCTGCTGGGTATTAGTGGAAGAATATGTGTAATAAAGGGTCAGCTAGTTCAGGAGAAGCCCCTTTGATGTTTCAGATCTGCCTGACATCTGAGAAGTCCTCTGCCTTATAGAGCTGGCAGCAGGAGCTACTGTTTTTCTCAGGCTCTTTTCCCCATGCCTGTGGCATGCAAAGCAACGACACAATCAGCACTGCCAACCAGCCAGCCTTGAAAACCCTGCTTGCTGGGACAAGGGCACTCCAAGTCCTCACAGGATTAGTGCTGGGGAGACAAGTTTTAAACAGAAAAGGTCCAGAGTTCAATTTCATTCCTGTTCCCACATTGCTCAGCCAGTACGTCCCTTTCCCTAGCTAGGGCTGGCATCCAAGAACACAGATTCAAAACAGCCCTGCTGCTAAGATACTACCACTCTGCCTCCTTAGTTCTTCTTCCACCCAACAGCAACTACCATATCCCCAGCCTTGCTAAAGGGGTTAAGTACCAGAGGGGCTTTTGCTGGAGGCTGTATGTGGCTTCAAACTGACAGAGAGGAGGTTTAGGTTGGATATTAGGAAGAAATTCTCCCCTGGGAGGGTGGGGAGGCCCTGGCACAGGTTGCCCAGAGAAGCTGTGGCTGCCCCATCCCTGGAAGTGTTGAAGGCCAAGTTGGATGGGGCTCTGAGCAACCTGGGCTAGTAGAAGGTGTCCCTGCCCATGGCAGGGGGTTGGAACTGGATGATCTTTAAGGTCCCTTCCAACCCAAACCAATCTATGAGTCTATAATGATTCTGTGTGGTTCATGACTGAGAGACAAAGGCTGTCAGCCAGCTCAGGGAGCTGAGTCCTTCACATGGGAGGTGGGGAGTGAAACCTTTACAGTCCTCCTTTTTGGACCCATAGCACAGCTTTACTGTTTTTAGCCAAGTCAAAGTCTTGCTTTGAGGGAGCAGAGCTACAGATAAGCCAGCAGACTGAAACCTGTTCTGAATTTATTCAAGTGAGCATGTCTTCGTATGCTTTGGGTATGATTGTACTTGTGTGTAGGGAGGGCACAAGGAGCACATTCCTGATTGCAAAGTTAATCCTTCATTAGAAAAGCACTTGCTGGCTTCTCAGCTGGTGGGAGGGAGGGAGACAGATGAAGCCCTGACATTTTGTCTGCACAGAACTAGAGACATGGACTTCCATAGGGAGGAAATGGTGCTGGATACTGCCAAGAAAGTGTTTTGATGTGCTCAGGTTTCTCTTAGATCCAGTGCTCAGGATTCTCTTAGGGATACAGAGAGGAAGCTGCAGCTACAAATTGTCTCCTACCCACAGAGCTCATGGTAGCATTTTCCTCATGGATCCCAAGCTCCTCTGTCTCCTTTATTTTTGACAGAGGGCAAAAGAATATCCCCACTGACCTTGAAACTCAGATGCATTCTCACTTCAGCCAGCTGCATCAATCCCAAACCTTTTGCAAAGGAAATCCTTTGTGAGGAACTCCACTTCTAGCAGGAATGCACTGCCTTGTTCCTCTGGGTGAAGCGCTCCAGTCCTGCCCTGGAGAGCTGCATCATGGCTCATCTCAGGTCATTTCATGCGCAGCACCGGCATCTGCAAAGTCATCTCGACTTGGCTGCAGTGCTGTGCTGAGCTGGAGCGCAGCTCCCGGCTCCAGGGGCACTGCGCATTCCTGCTGGCACAGGGAATCTGGGCAGCCTTGCCACGACCTTACAAAGTCCTTACAGAGGAGCCAGCCCCTCATCCTTCCCTCTGCTGTGAGCCAGCCTCCTGCAGGGGGGCACAGCACGTGGAACCTGCCACAGGATCCATTTTGAATTCCCCCAGTTGCTCTGCTCCCTCTTCCTTCTCGTGTCTGGTGGAGGACAGGAGAAGCTCCTGGATCACCCAGTCATTCCCAGCTGCCACCATGTCCCTGGCTACTGCGATTTAATTCTCGGGAGCGGATGTGGCCCAGCTCCAGAAGCCAAGACTCCAGTCTGATATCAAATCATTTCTCTCTCCCAATACTCAGGGCATGGGCCTGAGCAAACATCTCTAGGTTGCTCAGACTACTAGAGCAGTTCTTTACAGATGAATGTCTCTTGGTTCTTAAGAGACAACTTTATTTTAAGGGATTTTCCAGCCAGATCACTATAAAATAATGATCACACAATCCTGAAAAATGAGCTGCAGTGACATTTTCTGTAAACAAAACAAAACAAAATTAAAGAGGAAGGAGAAGAAGAAAACACTGATCACATCTGGGTTCACCCACAATGTCAGTACTGCACTGGTAATTATGCCAAGCCTCTACATTTTTTGAAAAACAAAAAGAGGATATGTCCTTTAATCCCACACCTCTTCTAACACAAACAAGGCTGAAAGGGGTGTCTGTACAGCTGTGTGAAGCTATTTCACATACCTGTAACCCCCATATCTTGTATCTATAATACTCTCCTGCTTATGTAAGAGAGGGGGATGAAAATCTCTGAAGTGACAGCTGCGATGTAACAGATTACTTTTTCCCCTTATACCAACGCAGAATTCCCTATCTTCTAAACTGGGAAACAACACTTCCACTTGAGAAATGTTGCTCTTTCAGGTACCAGTCAAAAGTCAGAGCTGATTTCTTGGTCTGAGGAGGAGACAGAAGACTCCACATCAGCGAGTTGCACACTCCCCACCACTGGCAAAGGAACAAGGAGCTCAGGGGGTCCACAACAGCATTTGACAAAAGAGCTGGAGAAAGCCACCCCTGCTGTGAGTGCAGGCACCATTCCTGCTGCAGGAAATGGAACACTAGGGCAGGCTTTCTAGGGACACAAGGATTAGCTGGGACAGATAAAAACGACAGCAACAGAAAATGATATACAAGACTGTAGTGGTTTCATTGCAAATTTGATTCTCCTGTTAGTGATGCATGTCCTTTTCATTTGTGAGGCTGGTGCTGTCACCAAGGTCAACACAAATGTGCTGTCAGCTGCAGGAAATCGGCGGGAAGCTGAGCATATCTGAACATGCCCCGGGTTTCTCATGGCTTCTGCAAAAGCACACAGGGCTTCATCGGCTTGTCACAAGCCCCACTAAATAAATGTTATCCATTTAGGGTAGAGAAGACATCTCCATTTATCTGATCTGCCTGTGTCCATCCATCCCCAATTCCCAACCAAGAGAAGCTCTGCTCATACTGTGCTAACACAGAGGGTTTGCTACAATTTTAGAAGGGGTAAGAACATCACTCCACAGGTTCTCCTCTCCTAAGAACACCCCAGTAGCCAAGATTATTTGGCTTTCTTCCCTATAGTCTAGTTTTCACACTAAATGGCAGAGCTGGTCCGGCCAGAGCAGCACCCCATCTCCATCAGTGCTGTGCCAAAAGCTGTGCAGGCAGCTGTGGAAGAAAGAGATGCCAAGAGAATACTGGTAAAATACCACTTCTGAGATGAGCCAGTTCTCTGAAATGTAAGAATATTTCTATTGCATTGTCTGCCAGCACCACGGCACTGCAGAAATCATCCTCTCTGTAGGCACTCTCCAGAATGGGTGGGCTTCACCATCTGTCTCCTGTGCACTGCAGAGAGCACAACAACTCACTCTGCACATGCTCTGGCACGCACCAGCCGATAGTAACGTCTCCAGCTCTGTCTCAGAGTGGGCAGATGCAAGCAAATAGGATTTATCAATTCATCACGGTGTTGCTTTTAGATTTGCGTTGGTTATAACTCCACTGAATTTCACAGAGCTAAGCTGGAGTAATACCCTACTGGATCTGCTGTTCCTTCCCCTTCCCACACTCCCCACTCCAAGTACAGCTTTCACCCTGTGGACAGGTGAGTTTAGGAAGCAAACTCTTTTTAAGAATGAAGCACTGGCAGAGGAGAAAGCTTGAGGAAAGTTTCTTTCTCAGTGAAGTCACCTACGAAATGTACTGGGGAACCAGAGCATCAAAGACCAGTGATAACACTTAGCACCTAGATAGTGATTTTTATTCCCAGAACTCTTTTCATCTCACAGCAGAGGGCAGGGAAATGTCACCTGTAGTCATTGAGTGGACCAAGGATGGCAAGCAACAGGATCCATGTTCCCCATCTCCCAGACAGGCTATTCCATTGCCTTATAGACACTTTCTGAAGTAATTTTTTCTGAAAACCAACATTCAGCCGGGCAAAAGGAGACTGGCCACTAGGTCGTGTTCTCTCCATCAAACCCATCCCAATGCAATGTGAGTGGAGGATGTCAAAGATGTCAGATTTACAGATGCTGCCAACTCCTCTCTTAGCAACCCTGACAGTTGCCAGGAAACAAGGACTCGCTGTTACTACGGTGACACCGGGTACCAAAGCCACACACCACACGACACCCACCTGCAAGAGGAGGGGAGAAATGCTCACCCTGCCTCTCCCATCATTTCAGAGCTGAGGAGGTTGGTGAGGAAGGTCTCCACTCAAGTCACAGAAATTCCAACAGTGTCAACCAGGACCAGCATTCCTACCACATCTGGTCTAAAAATGGCTTTGACCACCAGATCAATAGGCTTGGTGTTGCACTGCTTTCTGCCACTACCCAGAAGGTGTTGGCCCCAAGGCTGCCAGAGCTCAAAGAGCATTTAGACAACACTCTCAATCACATGGTGGGATTCCTGGGTTGTCCTGTGCAGGGCCAGGAGTTGGACTCAATGATCCTTGTGAGTCCCTTCCAACTCAGGGGATTCTGTGGTTTTAGAACTGAAAGAACGAACACCCTGCATGAGCAGAGGCAGACAGAGAGCCTGCTTCAGGATTGTGCAGGGCATTGTCTGCCTACCCTGGCAGCTGTAGTTTTCCTCTGTGCCACCACATCAGCACAGAAAACTTACAGGATTCCAGCCCCTTGCAAAGGTGGAAAGGAGGTTTCCTGCAGCTCCTCCATGTTCACGACCCCAGATACTGCAAACCTGTGGCCTCACGTAGAACAGGTGCTGGATTCCTTCTCTGGCTTTGCAAACATACTAACTCTGTCTTTTTTTGCCTCAGGAGAAACCAAGTGTCAGTCCAGATGGAGACTTTTGGAAGAATGAACTACCTGTGCCAGCGAATGGGAGCCTTGACGTCAACACAGATTTCTGTCCCCTCTCAATAAAAGCTGAGTTTCCTTTCCTATATAGGAAAGGGAATATAAATAATAGGAAAAAAGCTCTTAGGTGTTTATCTTGTGGCCTAAAACTGGTTGACTACACCTCACACTCCAAAAACAAAGTAGGTGGAATTAAAGAGGGATGGGAAGACAAACTCACTGATATGTTCACTCTTCCCCATCACCAGCCTGTGTGGAGATAAGAGAAGATGAGCACGGTGTTCCAGCTGAATGGATGGTGCACAGTCCTTCCCTCCTGCAGAGGGAACAGCATGGGATACTTTGCTGTCACTCCAGACAAAACAACCCAGTTCCTCATCACATCCCACCCACTGGGTGAGGTCAAAAGCTGCAAAAGACTTCAGACCTGCCACTTTGCCACACATCATAGCCAAGAGGATTATTTCAGCAAAGGCTGATCATCTTGTTCCGAAAGTACAGATTACTGCAACATGAGCCATGGAAAAAAAAAAAAACCAAAAACAAAACGAGAGAACATGAAAACCAGCTGACAACAAATCAAACCAAAACATTTTTCTCAGAACGAGAAGCGATAGAAAAAAAACATACTTTTTTTCTTTTTTTTGACCAGCTCAGAAGCTGATTAGAAATGTTTCACTCTAAACTCTTAACAGAAAACAGAGGCATAATATTTTCTGTAAAATCTAAGCACGAAGGAGCCATTTGATCTCTTTTTCTAATCTCTTCATCTTCCATGGGCTTCAATTTCGTCCATTCACTCTTCACTAAGCACAGTGAGACATATTCAGCTAAAGCTTCTACTTCCTGAAAGCCATCCAGTTTTGAAAACATCAAGAGGTGGTGATGTTTCCCTGGATCATTTCCTCCAGTGTATAACCACTGGATTCAAAACAGGCCCTAATTTTCTGTTCTCTTACACACAAAGGACAAATCATTCACAGGGCATCTCTAAACATGCACCTATGGCCATCCAGTACATTATATAAAAATTATTAGCACATTTCAGAGACAGCCATCATTGGGGCCATTTATTATTTATCCAGCCTTGGAAGGGTATCAGCTCCCAGCTGCAGCTGAGATCACCAGAGACATTCTTCCTCCATCCTCTCTGATCAAAGAGCAATGGAAATCCTACCTGGGCTTTCTGACTGTGGGAATTAGGCCAGCCGACCTCACTTGGTGCTTCCAACAACCCTATTTCTGTAACCACACAGCCATCCTCTGCCCTGGGGCAGTTGGCCAGAAAGCTGATGGATAATCTGGAATTACAGTAAATTTAGATATGAGGTATGACTTGTGTCAGGAATTGGGAGCGTCTCCCTATGGCTGAAATAAGCAGGCTGGGATGTAACGACCAAACCGTCAGGTTTGCAAAGAGCAACATTCCAGATGGTTACCAGAGAAATCAAAGTCTTAGATTTTCGAGAGGAACTAGGAACAAAGGTCTAGCTTAAATTCAACGAGAATGAATGTTCTGCTTATCCTTGGTAAGTCCCAACCTGACCAGACAAACCCAACATTTAGCTTGAAACTTCAAATACCACCCAGGGAGCAGTGGAACTGGCATTTATGTGATGATTTGAGCTTTCTCTGATATTTAAGGCAGACTCAGTAAGGAATAAATCTCTTAGTGAGAAAAATTCTTGAACAGATTCCCTGTGATTCACTGTGTTCCTTGCTCCATCTGTTTCCTTTAATATCCAATGTAGCTACACATTAACCTCACATTTTAAGAATGAATTATGAAGGCTGTAGCCAGCTTTATACTCTGCAGTGAAAAGGCTCCATAAGGCTAAGCTAAAACAAGTTAACACTTCTAAGTGGTGTCTTTCAGTGTAAACCTGTCAAACCCTCCCAGCAGTACAACCCTGGAACACTAACCTGCTTTAATATGCAATAAGCTGTGGCAACTGTTTGCTTCTGCTGTGTTGCCACTTCTTTATTTTTCTTTATTTTTCTTTATTGTCCCCAACCCTTATTTTCTGTTTGTGAGCTAAAGCCAGCGTCTCTCAGACACTGGAAGGGTTTCTGTGAAAGCAGTGGTCACCCTTCCCTGGTTTGGGCTGGCCAGTGCAAGCCAGGCCTGACAAACCGTAGGGAAGAAGAGGGGTCACTGAGGTGTTTTGCAGCACAACACAACTCTCAGGAGATGTTACATCAGGGGCAAAGACTTGCAGGAGGCATTTTTTTTCAATGCTCTCCTCTGCTATGTGAGAGGGAATTGCTTCTAGCACAGCCCTGACCATTCAGACCACGCTGTCTCCTCCTGCTTCTTCACCTCACACAAGCCTAGAAACTCCCTGCACTCCCAGCTTGCCTGGGAGGTAATTCTGTGGCATTTAGGGATTTTGTACACCAAAAACATCTTGTTGTTAGGTGGCTAAACCAAGAATAATTTAGCAGTTTAATCCTTAATCTTCAGAGGAAATATTCTGTTCATGATACCCTATGGTTCTACCTAACCCTGTAACAGAGCACAACGGAAAATCATATAAGGATCTTTATTTTCAGGAAGATGGATTGGCAGTGAGAGAGGTAACAGATGGCCCACAAGAAAGATGGAGGGAGACTATTTACCAGGGCAGGTAGTTACAGGACAAGGGGGAATGGCTTCAAACTGACAGAGAGCAGGTTTAGATTGGATATTAGGGAGAAATTCTTCCCTGTGAGGGTGGGGAGGCCCTGGCACAGGTTGCCCAGAGAAGCTGTGGCTGCCCCATCCCTGGAAGTGTCCAAGGCCAGATTGGAAGCGGCTTGGAGCAACCTGGGCTAGTGGAAGGTGTCCCTGCCCTGGCAGGGGGATTGAAACTAGATGATCTTTAAGGTCTGTTCCATGATTCCATGAGTCTGTGGGCAAATTGTGCTCACCCTTGCCTATGTCCAAATTACATTTGGAATAAATTGAATTTAACTAAGCAAAGCTGCAGTTGTCTATCAGTAAGCAAAACACAGCTTGTGCCATTGGGTCTTCCATACAAAAAGACCCCCTCTTTATCACAGGTATTTGTGATGCAGTTAATCACAGTGAGATTCATCTCTCTTAACTCCAGGCATTTGATATGGCAACCCAGGCCTCTAGAGTTAATGAACAGAACTAGGAACTTCTAGGATGCCCCTCATAATGTCCATCACAATATGGACAGCTCCATTACACCAGACAACCTCTGCTCCTTGTTTCTGGATATCATGGGAGGTGAGATATCTTGCTCAGAATTCTGCTTAAGTCTTTGCTACAGATATCTACAGTTTAATGAAGTAAACCCTGCTCTAGTTGCCTCTGAGATTGTAAAGGAGTAGCTTTGTATCTATGGAGTTATAATTAAATGTTTAATGTAACATGGGCTGATATCCCTGACTCCTTGGAGATTTAGGAATTTAAGGTTCTAATCAGGGCATTTCATATATTCCCAGTCTAATGCCCATCTCCAGAAAAAATTCAAATTGCCAGGATCCACGGCTGCATAATGATTTGTGTGGGAGAAAGTGTTTCTATGTACTCGGTTTAGATTAATGTAACTATTAGGCTGCTATTGCTTTATCCTAAATCTTGTCATACAATGCAATTATTATTGTTTTGGCAGCATCTTCCGTGAAACTTGAACCAGCAAAGTACCCAGCCTTGAGCAGAGCCTGATATCTGGCTGTCATCTCGTCACAGCTGCTGGATATTGATTATCAGCTCATTAGCCAATTGACATCCCCCCAGTTTTATAGTTTTGTTAAGGAGTTTATCATAAGATCTGTCAGACAATCAAAAAAGACTTCATTAGCATAGCACTAATAATTGAAGACTTCAGATGAGTAATAAAACACAAGACACACATTTCTTATCACTCATTCTTCCTACTTCCCTCCTGGTGTGACAAAGCACAGTAGATGATGATGCCTCACAAATCTGTTTCCCTTCTTCACCTCAGAGACTGTATCTGGTTGTATCTAATTTTGATAAAGAAAACATTGCTAGAAATAGGGCTAGAAATTAGAATTGTTTGCTGGTACTCTGAAAGTCAATCCAAACCAGTCTTTCCATAGTCTTGGAAGGTATCAATCAGAAAATCTAACATCCTTGCAGAACTATTGTGCAAGTACATCTCCTTTGTCTCCAGTGAGCTACTGACTCATCCTTGAGAGGATTTTCCTTATCAGGATGGCACCAGTTGGCTTATAAATTGACTTTGTTCTCTCCATAAAAAGAAAAAAAAAAAAGGCATAGGATTTGAGATGTATCTCATTAGTTTTGAGATATTCAAAACATAACTTGACCAGCGCTGACCACACTGGTCTAGCTTTGAAGTTAGACCTGATTGAAATACAGGGTTGGCCAAGATGACCACCACAGATTCATTTTAAAGTAAATTTTAGGGTGAGTCATTATGGCTGAGAGTAATTTCATAAGTTTACAAGTAGGCAAATGTGAAATTCTGCATCTGCTGCAGACTAACTCCACAGGTTTACAACAGGCAGCTTTTAAAGGAAAGTGTCCTGGTGGAAAAAAATACCAGCAGTGCATCCTTGTAGTCATGAAGGTTAACTACATAGCAACCAAGGAAGTAGAAAGCAGGTCAAGGAATTGCCTCTCTCTCGTTCTGTTCACCACATCAGAACTACTGTGTCCTTTTTAGGGGTTCCCTGGTGATAAAATAGCTGACACTGTGAATGCCTACGGGCAGCAGGTGATTGGTTGCACGTGTGTTGTGAGTGGGCCGGTGAACACCAGAAATTGAGTGTACTCAAGCACAACTCTGATGCTTGCTGGCTCAAACCAGAAAGGGATGATCATAAGGGATGTGCCCTGGCAACCAGGAGGGCAAACCCTGTCCTAGGGGGCATCAGGCCCAGCATCACTGGCCGGGCCAGGGAAGGGATTGTCCCGCTCTGCTCTGACCTGGGGTGGCCTCACCTGCAATATTGGGGCAGGTTTGGGTGACACAATATAAAACATAAAGCTCTTAGAGAGCATCCAAAAGAGGATAAAAAGGTGGTGAAGGGCCTTGAGGGGAAGTCATGTGAGGAGTGTCTTAGGGCACTTGCTGTGTTCAGCTGGAGAAGAGGAGGCTGAGGGGAGATCTCACAGAATCTGCAGCTTCCTCAGGAGGGGAAGAGAAGGGGCAGGCACTGATCTCTGCTCTGTGGTGACCAGTGACAGGACCCAAGGGAATGGCTGAAGCTGTGTCAGGGAAGGTTTAGGTTGGATCTCAGGAAAAGATTCTTTCCCCAGAGGGTAGTTGGGCACTGAACAGGCTCCCCAGGGCAGTGGGCACAGCACCAAGCCTGACAGAGCTCAAGGAGCATTTGGACAACGCTCTCAAGCACATGGTGGGATTGGGGTGCCCTGTACAGGGCCAGGAGTTGGATTTCGTTGATCCTGTGGGTCACTCTCCACTCAGGATATTCAATGATTCTATAACTTTAGATAGCACATGAGCTAAACAAAAGTGGCCCAATCTCAAATTCTCCCATTAATAAAGAGACATGAGACAGAACCTCCAATTAGGAGGCCATTCATGTGTTGTTGTACTGTACATACACTACTTGGATTGGAAAACTCAGGGGCCTAACGTCCAGAAAGAAGATGTGCCACTGAAAATAAGGTTTTTCCAAAAAGAAACAGGGGTCTCGGAAAGAACAAGATGAAGATCTTGATTGGACAAAAAAATCCTACAAGTGGAGGAAAATTGCAGAGATGCAGATTGCTGAGTGGAGACAAGCTGGGTGATGTTCAGGACCCTGACCAGCAGCCCCTGAGACTGACACATGCAAGGAGCTGCATAGCAGGAATCGACCTTCCCGGATCAACAGTGACGTCCTGCTGGGAATCAGAGGTGAGACCTAAGGGTTGTAGCATTGGCTGCAGGGAACAAGGGAGTGACTGAGGGTGTGAAACAATCAAGAAGAGTAAGAGCTCTAATGCCACTGGTTATTAAATAAAACCCAGCTGAGGGAGCTTCGTTTGCAGAAGAGAAGGACTGATGGATCTGCAGGGAGGGGGCAGAGGATGGATCAGGCTCTGCTCGGGGGTGCCCAGCAATGGCACAAGAGGCCACGGGCAGGAACTGATGCCCAGGAAGTTCCACCTGGACAAGAGGAAGAACTTCTTTGCTGTGTAGTGACCGAGCACTGAACAGATTGCCCAGAGAGGGTGTGGAGTCTGCCTCACTGGGGATATTCCAGAGCTGTCTGGACACAATCCTGTGCCATGTGCTCTGGGGTGACCCTGCTGGAGTAGGGAGGTGGGACCAGATGACCCACTGTGGTGCCTCCCATCCTGACCCATTCTGGGATTCTGTGGTTGCTGCTTGTTGCTGACTGTTGGCAGATGAGAGCTTAGAGGGAGACAGACTCTCCTCAGATGTGCCCAGCAACAATCACTGATATCAAAAAGCCAAATTTTACTTAAATATAAAGAAAAAAACCTTCCTCTGAGGATGGTTCAGCACTGAATCAGGTTGCCCAGAGAGCCATGGATGAAGTATTCAAAGTTCAACTGGACAAGGCCCTGAGCAACCCAGTCTAGCTCTGAGCTGGATCTCTGAAACTTACCCTACTTTGACAGGTGGTTGCACCAGGTGGCCTCTGAAGGTGCCTTCCAACCCAAGTTACTCTATGATTCCATAGTACCCTAAATGTACAATCGTCACATATAATATCAAAAAACTGTAAAATATCAATAACAAAATGAGACACAAACCCTGTGAGACCTGACATGTTATCAAAGGGCTTAAAACAGAAACTACAACATACACAGAATGTCCATTCTCTAGGTCAGTACAACACCCTGGAACAAAGCCTGTGAGTCAGACCTCAGTTCACACAAGATACTTCTCCACATCTTCTCCCCAGTCCCACCTCAGCAGGGCACACTTGTCATGTGTACCACACAGAGCCAATGTGCACTTGGCATGTTTGCAACCTCCTCATCCCTGAGAGGGGATGGTCAAATTAAATTTGAACCCTTCAGGGTTGGGGACAACCATCTTCCAGATCTACATAACAAAAATTTTACTTGTTTCACTCAATATTGAATGCAAACAACACTTTGTTTTAGCTCTGTGAAACAACCTCAGCCAGATGTGATTCAGTTTAGTTCATAAATCAACAAACTTGAACCTGCCCACTCAGAGCACAAACTTTTGAAATCTTCTTTCCAGGATTTCCCTTTTATTTCTTTTGGCAAAACAGAGTAAAATGAGCCATGCACTTGGAGCAGCCTTGAGTTAGAAGGGTTGAAATAATTTCTCAGGGTACAAATGAAGTACCAGGAAGCTTTTCTTCTCTAAAGAAAGACAAAATCAGAATACAGTAAGCTGCCTGCTGATGCCAAGGGCGAATCCAGCCCTAAATTTCCTTCAATGGATAGTAATTTCTATCTATTACTATTTGTTATGTGAGTAAATATGGATCAAGTTGTTCTCCCAAATGAGTTTAATCTGGTAGCAGTTGTTCAGTCTACAGGTACTATCAGAGGCTCTAAATGCCTCCTTCCCAAAACATGAAAATTTAATTTCAGAAAATGAAGTTTTCTGAAATACAGACAAGTGCAGATTTGATTCTTTCCTTTTGATTAAAACTCTTTTTTTTTTTTAATGGCTACATCCATATGTGCTGAAAGCCATAGGTATTTCCATGTTTAAAAGCCCCATCTATAAATATCAAATAATTTAAGCAAGATTCAGCATATAAATACAGCCCTCACCAGCAAAAGGGGAAGGTTTGAAAAGCATGGCAGTTCTTTGCCCAACTCCTCTTGAAAGTGAAACACATTCCCCAGATGAATTGTTGCTTCTTTGGAAAACTTCTGATTAGACAGTAATAGAGGGGCAAAAAAAGAATTATTCAAATTTCTGATAACTTTATGTCAATAGATAAATCCTGGAGTCCCCAGAGCACTGCTGGCATAAATTCCCATGATGACTTTGGTCTCAGGAGAACTGTATTCCCCTGCTTAAACTCTGCCTAACTATTTAACCAGGTTGTGTATCAGCAGCACAGATCAAATTACTCCTTGTGGTGCTAAACCTGATGCCTGGACAGGGCTGAGATAAGAACAAGCAAACCTTTTTTCTATAATCACAGAATCATTTAGGCTGGAAAAGACCTCAGAGATCATTGAGTCCAGCCTGTGACTGATCACCACCTTGTTAACTAAACCATGGCAATGAGTGCCACATCCTGTCTTTCCTTAAACACCTCCAGGGATGGGGACTCCACCACCTCGCTGGGCAGCATTCCAATTCTTAACCACCCTTTCAGCCAAGAAATTCTTCCTGAAATAGCTTCTTTCTTCCAGAAAGAATTTCTTTCCCCAGAAAGAACATAGAAAGGAACTGTATCCAGTGCGAGCTAACACCTGTAAATAATGAGCCCAAAATCCTCTCTGGATAAAAGCACATTTTGAATGTCATCATGCTTTCAACTCAATATCAAGAAGGTGAACATCCTCCAAACAGGAAAGGTTTTCCAGAAATGACTTAGCATTGTCAGTGTGCATCATTCAATTCCAGTTCAGCCCTGGTCACATCAGTCACTCAGAATCAGTGACTACAGACATGGAGAGTCATGTGTGCAGTAATCCCACGCTTTCTCATCATGTGAGCCTATTACAAAAAGGCTAATTACATGCTTTTGAAAGGGCCTGCTGCTGGAAAGACTCACTGATGTCTTCCACTCTGCTTTTTAAGAGCTACTTGTAAGAATTTTTTCCCCACGGTAAATGCAATTGCCTGATCGAGATGATTAGCTCATGCTTGTGCAGTAAATAACATAGGACTGAACTGGTGAAACATTTACTTTTTTTTAATCATTTATAGGAAAATGAACAAGAAATAAACTGTCTTTGTAGACACCCTTACTTCTACTAAAACAGGTGGCATCTTGCTTTATTTCTGTTTGAATACCATCCAGTGAAGACCAAAATGCTTTACAGGCAAGTGTCAGCTCAGGATATAGGGCTTGAACCAAGGTCAACGTACTTTAAGATCCTCAAAGGCACCTAGCTCTCAATCAATTAGCTCCAAGCAATCTTTTAGCAATCATCACAGGCTTGAAGCACCTGAGAGACTTTGGAGTCTTCATATAGAATTTGGACAGTTTGAAATCCAAACCATTTCATCTTTAACTGGATTTTAGCCTCTTACATGCTTAAAGTACTTCTGAAGCCCAATCTTACTGATGGAACTGACACCTTTAAATTGTGCCCTTCCAGTACCTGAAGGGAGACCACAAGAAAGATGGAGAGAAATTATTTACGAGGGCCTGGAGTGACAGGACAAGGAGGAATGGCTTCAAACTGAGAGTAGGTTTAGATAATATTTTCATAAGTCAAAGTCCTGGTTTCTTGACTCCTTTTTGTGTTTATCCTGCGAACAGGATGGTCATGCACACGATATTTATCTTCCTTTATTTCTTCCCATCTAGCTGGCCTGTCATTCAAGGGTGTGATTAGTTTATCAAAAGAACAAAGGGCAGCCCAATCTGTCTGAAGAGAGGTGATGGAAAATGTAATCTTTGCTGACATGAGCAGCAGGACAAGGGTCACATATTGGTAGAAGTGATGAAAGCTCCTGCAGGTCTATTCAGTCGGCTGTTCCTATGAGAGTGAAGAGATTTGCTGGACCAAAAGCAGGGAGAGGACACAAATACTGTTTTGTTCCATATCACTTACAGATTCTGGTCACTTGTGTAAGCTAATACTGTCCCAACTTCTTTTAGGCTCATTACAGCCCTTCTTCTGTTACAGCTTGGCAGCACAGTTCTGCCTCTCTTTCAACATGGAGAACATGCTGCCTTCTGCCCCTGACAGGCTTGTGGTTGTAAAGGACAGATTTTAATCTTTGAACCTGCACCGGTGATACCACCAGCTCCACGTAGGTAACTCAGGTTTCCTGTCTGTGTGGAAGAGAAAACCAACCATCCTTCACACAGGTACAAGCCTCTACTCTCAGGAGCGCTCACCCTTTCCATGCCAGCACAGTCTGTGTCTCCCTTTGTGCTGCTGAGAAAGTATTTTGGCACCACTGTCTCCACAGGGCCTGTGCTGGGTCACCTCCAGCAATGTGTTGGGTAGATTGGGAAGGGAAGAAGGACTTAATTCTTTCTATCCAGATGAAATAAAAATATCATAACTGTATAAAACAGTTGAGCTCCTGATACTGGGCCTCTGCTTCATTAAGGTTATCCAGTTAAGGAGCCTTTCACTTCAAAGGGAATATTAAATAAAGGAGGAATAATAAAACAAGAACATGCAGAGGCACCAGCCAGGTGCACGGGATAGAAAGGCAGAGGGAGGAGCCAGAAATCCTTAGCCACTAATTGATGGTCCATCAAGGAATTCAGGCACAGCTTTGGAGAGGGACAGTCTGGAATTGTAACTGCTAAGAAGGAGGAAACAAGAGGAACAGGACAGGGACAGTCTGGAATTGTAACTGCTAAGAAGGAGGAAACAAGAGGAACAGGACGACTCAGGGTGTTTGAAGTGGGCCTGTGGGACTGAACTTAAGGAATATTTAGTGGATCAAGGCAAAACAAAGGGAGAGGAAAAAAACAGACATGAAAGTGTATAAAGAGGGGCCAATCACATGTAAACCCTCACTGGTCAGTGTATTTGTCTGACCAAGCCTACACTCAACCACTACAGTCTGTCCTATATTCTTATTAAAGTCTTTTTAGCTGTCTTTCTGTGTAATGTCAGGCAGTCTGTCCCATGTGTGTGGAAGTTGTAAGGACAAGGTGCCAGCTACTGGGGACATTGGCACAAATCTTTCCATGATTTATCATACCCCACTGGACTCAACGCTCTGAGGGGTCAAGGAAAATAAAACCCTGGAGCAAGAACAGCAAGCTTGTCATTGTGAACTATGTAAAAGCTACTCCAGGTACATACAGTACTGATTTCACACATCCCTGCTTTGATCCAGAGTCCTTAAAAAAAAATCTGTGAATAATATATATAACTAATTGGTGTTTACTTTCTTTTTCATATGCATATACTTAACAATAACACATTAAGAAGCAAAATGAGCCACACTTCTGCATGTAATATATTCAAAAGGTAAGTAGGGTGAAATGTTTGTTTGTTCTCTAACCTCAAACTGATTTTTTTCCCCAGATAAGATCTCAGATATTCCGTTTTGGCAAATTGCCCCTCAAAAATTTTATTTTCCCTCACATGACAGTTACTGAGGCACCTCTCAACAAGTTTAGATGCTTAAATAAAAAATGTTTCAAGTTGTAAGGACCATATTTAAGGATAAAATAGGTGACCTTTTGATTTAAACCCTAGGCAGTAAGTAGGTGATGTTTTCTAGAAGAACTCTCCAATCAGATG
Source organism: Neopelma chrysocephalum (assembly GCF_003984885.1). Classification (NCBI taxonomy): domain Eukaryota; kingdom Metazoa; phylum Chordata; class Aves; order Passeriformes; family Pipridae; genus Neopelma; species Neopelma chrysocephalum. The sequence continues at coordinate 532,266 of NW_020897811.1, read as the reverse complement.
GACTGTACATATATTTTTTATAGAGATATAAGTATATACACAGTGTTAAAGAATAAAAAACAAACAAACAAAAACAACAAAAAAAGAAAATCCTTAAAAAAAAAAACAAAAAAACCCCAACCAACCAACCAACCAAAAAAAAAAAAACACAAAAAGCCCTGATGATAATATAAATTCAAGGTAATATCACATTCTAATTTTTTTCTGAGCCCTTTTTCCCAGGCAAAGGACCTCTCCTGAGCAGTACTATGGCACCAGTGGGAAAGGCAACAAGTTTCTCCTGTGAACACATTCCAGCAGAAGTGGTTTAACTGCAGACACACAGATGGAAGCCATCTATTCCTGAGTCTCTATTGATAGATTCCTGATTTGAATACCTTTTAGTTGAGAAAGAGAAAAAATATACATGCACAGATATGGCTTTATCCAATACAGTAAAGTCTTGATTTTGTATGGGAAGCAGATGAGGAAGCAATACCCACAAAGGGTTTAAACACAGAGGCTTTAATAGATTCCCCAGTTCTCTTTGGTTCTGCAATTCTGGCCAGATAAACAGGTGCAAAAGTTCCTGAAAACCAGGGTCAGCAAGATGATCCAAGATTGTACTTTAGTACTTGTCGGTACATCCAGAAGCATCTGGATATTAAAAGCACCAGGACATCAGGGAAGGGACTTCTGGAGGGATCTGGTGCAATCATCTTCTCCAAATAGGGCCAGCTCAAAAGCTGGATTAGATTGCTCTGCCTGTCCAGTTGGGTTTTGAATGCCTGCAAGGATGTATATTCTACCACCTTGGGGGACCTCTTACACTACACTGAAGACAAAAATACTCATCACAGGGAACAGTCATGCTGATGGATTACTTATATTTCATCCATGTGTTCAGTCTGGATTTTCCCATTGCCATCTAATTCTACCCCAGCCTTGTTTTGGTGTTGGTTTTTTCTCATGAAACAAAATAAGACCAACCCCTTTGCTTATCTAGAAGTTTTTCGCCATGAATTTCTGCTCAGAGATTCCATGGAGATAAGAAAATTCCACAGGCAACCACATAATAATGTCAGTATCAATCATCAAACACATTAGAAGAAAAAATCTCTTCCAATATGTCAATGCAATAAACAGTGATCAAATTCCACTCGATGCAGGCCATGAAGACTTGCTTGTACTTCCTCATGATTTTTACATGATAACTGCTTAAATTTAAGGGAACTGTCCTGCCCTATTCCCAAAGGAAGGAATCAAAGAACAGTAGGTATTCAACTAAATAATCAGGAAAGATAATTCCCTCTCTTCCCAGGGACAAACGCACAGTCATATAACCTACAAACCAGATAAATGTCGTTTCTAGGTTGCTTGAATTTTAAGAGTATGGGCTCAAATCCAGCAGCAAGCAGGCTCAGGAAATGAGTGCTGCTTTGTGATGGAACAATGTCTGTGCTTTGCTGTAACCAAAGCTGGATCAAGATCCCTCAGATTCATTTCAGACATGGCTGTTTAGGAGAAAAAGAAGTTGCTTGTAAGTAAAAAAGCATATTCCAGAAGCAGCTGCACACCCAATGCTCCCTGCAAGCACAGTAGTGCCACGGCAAGAGTCACTTCACCACAGCTCCTGGAGTTACACTGCCCTGCAAAGTGAGTGACATTCCCTTCAGGATCCTCCCTTAGAAATCCACCATCCCCGGAACCTTGGGAAGGGAGAAAGTTGAGCTTCATGGTGAAACAGTATCTCATTTTGGCCTCAATAACAACTGTTTAAATACAAACATAATATGAAGGCAAGTTTTCCACAGAGAACATGGCTGTGATGAAACAAAAATTATATTACCTGCAATTGTTGTCCAATTTCTTTTCAGGAATTTTTACCAATGGCCAAGGTATCCTGTTGGACTCTCACCTATATAGGTGCCACTAACCTTTTCCCAGCCTATGGGGTTTTTTTACTTGTTTACCAGTATATTCCACGATTCCACTGCCAGTTTCCTCCAGTGAAATTAGGAAGTTTCTCCACCATGCCATCAGCATTCCCTAGTCTAGGGAACCTAAGAATTGCACTAGTAGCATATTTCTTGCATTAAAAAAAAATGAGAGACCAGAAGGCTAAATTCCCTAGAACTATTTCCACAGACTCAGCACAACATTTTTTATTTCAGAAGTAAATATTCTAAAATCCAATTTCATCTTCTACCAAGATTTCTATGCAATATTAATATGCATAACAGATTTTCCTAGTATTGCTTCCACTCCTTATCTTTTCTTCCACTGCACTTTTTCTTTATATAGTTATTATTTAGAGCGGAGAGGCTTCTTACATATAGGGCCCAAAAAATAACATTTTGATTCCCAAAGGCCTTCTGGTGATATGGTAATACAGATAATAGAGACAAAAATTCTCTGTGGAGCTTCTCAATACAGTATTACCCACTCACCCCAAAAATTTACAGCATAACTCTCTTTTTCCTAATGCTGGTATTCAGGAGACAATACAGGAATGACAGAATTTAAAACAAAAAGACAGATGATGCAGACATTTGTCACACAGTTCTTCCAGAGGATTGTTACACGTTCTCATTCTACTTTTCTTCTTCCCAACATAACTCATTTGATTTGAAATGCTTTCGTTCTGCCGGGAACCTGTACCATGAATTCCTGACTCTTTTTAGAACAAACCATGCCCTGTACATTTTAAAATAGGGGTTTCTATTCCACAAGACCTCAAAACCCATCTCCACTGCCTGCAATCTGTAATAAAACTTAATCTCTTCACTCCACTATCTCTTCCAGCCAGATACTAGCAGTATTCCCATCCTGCGTTACTGCAGCATTTTTCCTGGGATCTCTCAAAAATTCCCACCCCACCACCACGCAGGTACCTCTGCAGTACTTCCACATCCACATTCCTCAAGTGTTTTCATTGTATTTCACAGCATCTCCGAGTCTCACCAGCACTCCCCAGCATTCCCTCAGCCCACCTTCTCTGGAGACAACACAACACTCACTAGCAGAGCCTGAGCTCCTTCATCTCCTTGCCAGAGAATGTGGAAAAGAGGACAGAGAGTCTGTGTAAGAACTAAAAGGGAACTGAGCACTAAAAACCCCAATGCTCCCATTTCCACAACTGACTGATGCTCTAAACATAATTTCTGTTGGGACAATATATTTAAAATGTAGTAAGTACATAAAAGAGCTTGATCTTAGTTTCCATCAAGGGGCAAGAGACGCCATCCAACAAGGCTATACTGAACTTTCTAGACTAAAAAATTTCCTCTCAGTTCCTTCTCCAAGAGATGATGTCACTGCTATTGGACAGGTTAATTACAAGCAAAGGCTGGAGGCCAAGGGTTGCTCATCCTTTGATTTTATCAACTGGCTCAGGTCTTGCAGGTGCCACAGGGGGTGGACAGGTTAGTCCAAGTCACCTTAACTCACCTTCATTCACCTACCCTCCTCCCAAAATCCTGAGCATTATGAAGAATTGAAAACAAAATCAAGTCACAAAATCACAGAATGGGTCAGGTTGGAAGGGACCACAGTGGGGCACCTGGTCCCACCTCCCTTCTCCAGTGGGGTCATCCCAGAGCACATGGCACAGGGTTGTGTCCAGATGGTTCTGGAATATCCCCAGGGAGGGAGACTCCACACCCTCTCTGGGCAATCTGTTCAGTGCTCGGTCACTGCACAGCAAAGAAGTTCTTCCTCATGTTCAGCTGGAACTTCCTGGGCATCAGTTCCTGCCCGTGGCCTCTTGTGCCATTGCTGGGCACCCCCGAGCAGAGCCTGGTCCATCCTCTGCCCCCTCCCTGCAGACACTGACACACATGGATGAGGTCCCCTCTCAGTGTCTCCTGTGGAGGCTGAACAGCCCCAGCTCCCTCAGCCTTTCCTCCTCAGGGAGATGCTCCAGTCCCTGAATCATCTCTGCAGCCTCCTCTGGACCCTCTTCAGGATTTCCATGTCCCTCCTGTCCTGAGGACCCCAGGACTGGACACAACAGGACCTTTGCTGTTCAAGTGAGGATGCTAAAATTCACAGGGTGCTCAGATCAGTGAACATGGGAACCACTATAACTCACCCAACCTGTTCACTATTGCTGCTTCTGCTTGTACTGTTGGCTACACTGTCCTCTCAGGGCCAAAACCAGTTGCTGTGTGTTCAGTTGTATAACAAGTCAAAAGGGTGGTCAGTGAAGAATCAAACTGTCTCCATCAACATTCAAACCATTTCCAACAGCTTATTTCCTTCTAGTTTCTCTCAGAGGAAGTTTATATCATTTATAGCCCAGTGTATACTGATTTCTTTTGTTGCCATAAGCCATTGTAAATCTAAACCTAAATCTCCCAGTACTCTTCTGACACATGCTTATTTTGAGAGCATTAATTTATTTATTTTTTTTTTTAATTCAGGAGAACTCTAAAGCTTATGATAGGAATACCCTGATAGTTACTAGATACATTTTGTTCACAGCAGTACTGTTGGATGGACTATGGTTGTACTCCTGTGTATTTCCACTTCTACTTTTAGCAGTGCTTTTGGATTTTCTTGTTTAAGAAAGATTTCACTGCTTTGTGTTGGAAATATAGAAGTCCACAACCTTTAAAGAAGGATACAAGAAGTATAGCAGGACTTCCCAAAGTTCAATGTCCAAGTGCCGAGGGACTCAAAAATGTGGAGGAAGGGGATGTAGGTAGAGCATCTACACACTTTTAAAGGCTCAGAAAGAACACAGTACATTTTCCCTGTTACTGGCAAGCACTTATTCATGGTATTTAGAGCATAAATAGTGGCAAAGTGTAGCCAATAAGCTGGTTTTGAACCACTGCTAAAATCAGTTATATTTGTGGTGTAAAACAGACCAGAAGAAGGCCAGAAACTAGTCTATAGGCAAAATTAACATATTAGGATGCCTACATTAAACCCTGCTAGAGTACCTATGTGCAAAGACCTGGCATTTGTCAGGACTACTGTGATTTTTAGGTTCAGGATGCCAGAGGGGCACCACCAGGGTTCAAGACACTGAGAATTATACAGTCCTCTCTCTTGCCACCTTCCAGCCCTTGCTCTCACTTCAGAGGGAAGCTTTGATCAAACAAGGATCATAGGCAAAAGGCTGGTGAAACCCCAGATGGAAGAAGGCCAGTGCAATTAGACACAATCCTGCTTTGTAACTCATGATGTTTTCCCTAAGTAAATTATTGCTAATTTGATATAGTAGGAAACACAGCTGATGCTTTTGAAAAAAAAAAAAGGCAAAAAAACTCTGCTAATAAAGGCACAGGGCTACAGACCACAAAAAGACTAAGCCATGCTTAAGAAGCAGCAATATTAGTGGATTATTTGAGTACCTGAATTTACCCCATGACCACAGCTTTCTTGAAAGGTGCACAAGCCAACTAGGGAAGGTGAATGGATTGAGAGAAAAATCTGTAGGGAAGGAAATCTGTATTTAAATAATAAGATAAATGAGTGTTGTGACTGTTAATAGTACATTTTCTTAAGGCTACCCATCAAAACATTATGCAGAAATAGATTTCGTGTCACCAGCACATACAGATATCACAGAATCACAAGATGGGTCAGGTTGAAAGGGACCCCAATGGGTAATCTGGTCGCACCTCGCTGCTCAAGCAGGATCAAAATATATAGCCTAGATGGCAAGAACAAGACGAGCTTGAGCAAAGACCAGATCTCATACAGTGTTTCAAACTTTTCTAAATGTTGTTTTTAAGACTGTGAACTTTTGGGCACAAACCTCACAGCTCTAAAATAAAGAAATGCACACACACAGAGTTCCAGCTGTGGGATCAGCAAACCCAGCATATCACTTACACCGAGTCTGTAGAAGATCATTTTTGAAGAGGCAGCTTGTGCCCCCTCACTATAGACCAAATGTTCCACTCTTCCCTCATCCAAATTTGAGATACAGATGAATTCATCTTCCTTACTCCCTGTTGCGCAGAACAGGTTGTTCACTAAGTGGAAAAGCCCTTTGGAGTCTTTATTAAGGGAAAATAAGGGACAGAAGCTCGCAATTAATAACAGTCAACTCCTGGAGTGACAATGACTGTGGCTTGTCCTCTAAGTTACTGCTTTCCCACCCCCCACAGAGATCTAAAAATCGTGCTTTTTTGTTTGCATGCTTTCCATCTGCTGCAAAGACGGAAAGAAGGAATATTCCACATGCATTTCTCCCACCATGAATGAGACGTGAGAGAAGCTGATATTCATATATTAGCTGTGCAGCAGCATCCAAAGACTTCCCTCTGGATCAATATCCACTGGGAAAGGCTCTCTGTCAGCTTCAATACAATGTTGTTTATATCTTTAGGCCCTGATCCTTGAAAAGTTAGTGTAAATGTCTGTAAAGAGCACTCTTGACTTAAAATATAAGCATTAGGATTTTTAAGCACTCATCCAAAGACATCAGAAAGATGCAGAGGTGGGGACACATCACAGTTAAAGACCAAGACTCTCTTTCTCAGACAAAACACCACAACTTCCAACCAACCATCAGTACCTCACCTCCTCAGCCTTCCACACTTGTGTGCTACCTCTGTGCATCAGTGGGGGACAGCACCATTTCCTACTACCTAAAAAACCCATTTTATTTATTCTATAACACATTTGTTGATTTATTCCCTCCTTTCCCCCAAGACAGAGAGAGAAAAAACCAAGCCACCCAACCAGCTCCACAGCAGTTTCTGATACACCTTGAATGGTGTGAGGTGGGAGGACAAACGTTTATTTTGACAGATGCCATAAGAAGGAAAACCCCGAACAGTCCTCCAGGAAAAAAAAGCTCCCACTGAAGCAAGTATGTGGAAAGTACTTCAGCCAGAGACTGGGAATCTGCTGAGACCCCCCCTGCAGTGCTGCCTCCAGCTCTGGGGGCCCAGCACAGCAAGGACATGGAGCTGTTGGAGCGAGTCCAGAGGAGGGACACCAAGGTGATCAGAGGGATGGAGCAGCTCTGCTGTGAGGAAAGGCTGAAAGAGTTGGGATTGTTCAGCCTGGAGAAGAGAAGCTTTGGGGTGACCTAATGGTGGCCTTCCAGGACCTGAAGGAAACCCAGAAGGAAGATGGGGAGAGACTGTTTCCAAGGGCTTGGAGTGACAGGACAAGGGGCAATGGCTTAAAACTGACAGAGAAGAGGTTTAGATTGGATATTAGGAAGACATTTTTGCCTGTGAGGGTGGTGAGGCCCTGGCACAGGTTGCCCAGAGAAGCTGTGGCTGCCCCATCCCTGGAAGTGTCCAAGGCCAGGTTGGATGGGGCTCTGAGCAACCTGGAATAGCGGAAGGTGTCCCTGCCCATGGCAGGGGATTGGAATAAGATGGTCTTTAAGGTCCCTTCCAAACCAAACCATTCTGTGATTCTCTGAATGTCAAAGAAATGCTGATTTTTCTGTAAGGGCATTAAAAAGATTGGGGAAGTGGGTGTCTGCATTCATGTTTTGTATGTGCTTTAGTAATAGGGACTGACAGCACACAAATCTCTTTGCTGGAAACTCACTTCACATATCCAGAAATTCCAGTAAGTGTTGTTTGCCATGTTAAGGAGTGTCTCCCTGGTTGCCAAATCACATCCAACACTCGTACAACTTACAGAGCTGCTTGGATTGGATTTTGATCAGCATTAAGAACTTCAGATTAACCTTAGTGTCTATGATGGTGCATATGGACTACACTTACTCAAACGTTTCTTTAATGATATCCAAATCCTTTGTTATGAGATTAGCAAGTAATTATCCTAGTATCTTCATCTACAGTGAGCCCACCTCACACACTTGCATAGCTTGGGGATCACCAGGCTTTGTGCTCCAAATGGCAGGAGGAAAAAAAAATAGACCTAAGAGGGTTAGGAAGCCAACTGGCTCATTCATAGGCACCAGAACAACAACCCCTTCCCCCAACAGTGCTCAAAGATACAAACCCTCCATTACACACATAAGGTATGCACAATTCTACATGTATCTATATTCCTTCTCAAGTACAGTGGCACACACACATTCTGCTCCTGTGGGTGCTTGTTACTACCAAATTGCAAAGCATTAGTGGACTTCCCTCCCACCTCCCTATCTTTGACAAAAATACTCATCTGACTCATTCTTTAAGAAGTGCTCTCTTCCACCTCAATCTGGTGTATTTTTGATAGAGCACGTAGCTCAGCCTTCCTATTTTTTAATTTGGTGGGCTCATTTCCATGGGGATGACTGGAAGGTCATTGAAAAGCACAATCTTACCCCTCCCTTCTACTACCCCTATTTGAGTCTACTCTGCTTCCCTCCACATTTTCTTTTCATCCTTTCTCTCGCTGCACTTGTGCTTGACTAGTAGCCCATGTTTACCTCTACAACATTCTCCTGAATCATGCAAAATGTGAGAGCTAATATTAACACAATTTATGACAAGGGAATTGGAGAACAGAGAAAACCATGTCACACTCTCCATCTCACCACCCACTCCATCTCAGGTCCTTCTGTGGCCTCAGCTAAAGCAGTAACTGAGCACTTCAGTGCCTATCACTTAGAAGATTTATCCTTACGAGACTCCATGTAGAAATGCATTCATACATCTGTTTAAGTTAGCAATGAACCATTAAGCATGAGCCAAAAAGAACTCTGATGCTTACAGAGAGACTAAAAAAAAATGCCTAAACCGCAAAAGATGGTTCTGAAATGCCACCACATCAACTGAATCACAGGCTCTTTTATAGATGTTTCAAACGTGTGCTCTACAGCCTCCCAGGTACTTAACAGGTCATCTGGGCCTGCTCAAAGTGACTGTCATTCTTTATTAGGCTGAAAATTTGCATCAGACCTGTATCTAATCTCTAACAGGTTTTAGGAGCCAGGGATAAGATTTACCCTGGTTATCTCTAGCAATCTATGGGCTCACTAGAACATCTCAGCCAGTCATCTGAACTCCCATTACAGTCACCAGAGTCAAACCTGTTTCTGCAACATGATCCACTTATTGTCGGGGCAACACTTAAGGTTGTCACCCAGCAATTCCTTTTCCTCTCAACTGATTGTAAAGGTCACTTAAAGGGAGCCCAGTGAAGTGCTTATAGATGTCTATAAAAGACATTTTTTTTGCAGCAACCTGGTCTAGGGGAAGGTGTCCCTGCCTATGGCAGGAGGCTTGGAATGAGATGATCTTTAAGGTCCATTCCAACCCAGGCCATTCTATGATTCTAAGATTCTATTATTAGGTAATTATAAGAAATACATAGAGCAACCAGCTTGATGATATTACCACCAAAAGAGTCCTAGGCTATGTTATATAGGAGGGTATCATAACATAATCAGTTCTGTAAATAGAAAATACCAGAAAGATACTAAGCTATAACCACCACTATCTATATCTTGCATCATTAGACAGGCAGACTATCAAGTGATGAAGAACAAGAACTGTAACCATCTCCAGGAATTTGGCATCCTCATAGGACAGACACAGGATGGAGAATAAAGTGGGAGTCTACAACTAAAACTAATGGATTTAGGTGCAAAAAGAAAATGACACAAGTGTCATCAGAAATGCCCTAATGGCAAGGGCTGGAAATATCTCTTGAAAGGGGAAAGGTTAGAAGCAATACCGCATCAGCTACTAAAAAAGTCTGAAGAATGCCCTGGAAGGAATGATAATCTCATTATGTGGGTGGGAGATAGACTGGGACACACAGAGATCATATTGTCTGGGAGATAAGGTTCTCCAGAGTAATCAGGTCTTTCCAATCCCAAACTAATGAAATGCTGTAATTCTCTATGTTTCCCTAAAGAATATCTATATCAGCTGCTAAAAAGCAGCAGGTTTGAAGCCATAAGGCAGGACAGTCAATCCTCAGCCTCAACTGGACCAAGCAGAATTCCCCACACAGCACTTCCCATTTGCTAAAGAGCAACAGCAAACAGTAATTTAAAAGCCCAAACCTGAAGTAAAAAGCTGCAGACAGTTCTTCACAAACTCTGTGGTTCTCCTGGAGGCAGGTACTTGTGTTTATCCAATATAAAAAGCAGTCTACATACTCATCTTTTCTTAAAAGGAAGAAAAGAGGTAACTACTACAGGGATATAGGTCATGTTGTTACTTATAAAATGGTGATTCCTGTCAATATTTCCACTATATTCCCGAACTTTCATCAGTGACAATGACAGACTGAGTGGCACAAGTTTCAGGTTTCTGTTCTGCAGAGCTGTACAGGGCAATTCTGAGGAAACTCAAGACTTAAATACCCAAACAGTCACCTTCAGCAGAAGCTTACTCCAGGTCAGATCCTGTCTCAATGCACTGAGAAGGAACCCAGTGGGTTATTTTCACTCCTAATCACAGACTGGCTGAAGTTAACAGGGACCTCTGGAGGTCATCTGGTCCAATTCCCCTGCTCAAGTAGGACCAGCTACAGCTGGCTGCCCCAGATCATGTCCAAGGATGAAAACTCCAAAACCTCCCTGGGCAACCTGTGGCAGTGCTCAGTCGCCCTCACATCAAAAAAAACCCCAAAAAGCACACCAGTTTTCCTGATGTTCAGGGAAAACTTTGTGTTCCAGTTTGTGCCCGCTGTCTCTGGTTCTCTCATGGGGCACCACTGAAAACAACTGGCTCCATCTACTTTACCCCTCCTATGGCATCAGTAAGAACCCCCGAGACCTCTCAAGATTTACAGCACTCTCAGCTTTTCCTCACAGGAGAGATGCTCCAATCCCTTCATCAGACTCTCTCCAGCACATCCACGTCTTTCTCGTACTGGGCCCCCAGAACTGGAGACGATATTACAGGTGTGGCCTCACCTGTGCTAAACAGAGGGAAAGGATCCCCTTCCTTGACCTGCCGACAATGATCCTCCAAATACAGCTCAGGATATTTCAGCCTTCTTTGCCACTGTTGGCTCACGTTCACCCTGGTGTCTGGCAGGTCCTTTTCTGCCAAGTTGCTTTCCAGCCAGTCAGTCCCCAGTAAATACTGGTGCATGGGGTTGTTCCTTCCCAGATCTGCAGGACTTGGCACTTCTCCTTACTGGAGGAACTCCATGAGGTTCCAGTCAGCCTGCCCAGGTCCCCCTGGATGGGAACACAACCCCCAAGCACATCAGCCTCCACTCACAGTTTTGTGTCTGCTGTGGGAATACTCTGCCCCATCATGCAGATCATTAATGAAGATGTTGGACAGGACTGGACCCAGTTACTGCCAGTTACTGGCCTCCAAATTAGACACTTCATGCCACTGACCACCCCCTTCAGCCTGTTCTCAGTCTACTCATCCAACCCACCCTCCATCAGCTTCACTGTGAGGGAAGCAGCTTTAAAAGCCTTACTCAAGCCTAGGTAGACAACGTCCACTGCTTTCCCCTCATCTGCCAACCCAGTTATTTCACCACAGAAGGTTGTAAGGGTTGGCCAAGCACAGCATCTCTTTCATTAATCCATGCAGCCTACTCTGGATCACCTCCCTGTGCCTGGAAATAGCTTCCAGGATGAGTTTTTCCATCACTTCTCCACACATCAAGGTAAGCATGACCAGTCTGCAGCTTCCTGGCTTCCTTCTTCTTGCCTGCTAATGTAAGGGAGTGGGAAGAGTGTGATGATACCCTTTTTAAGAGAAGAAAGCTGACAAGTGTCTGGCATCTCCCCTGTGTTCCAAAGAGGGGAACACTAGATCCAGCCATACAGAGAGCCCCCAACAACATTACATTGGTAATTTGAGGACTTCATTGCCTTGCAAATGATGTTCTTCAGTTTGAACTTCCCCAAAAGTGACTACTTTTCCCTCCACAGGAATAAAAATGTATGACATAAAGGCATATAGCAAGAAAACAATAATTTTATTCTCAGGAAAACAAGGAACTCCACATGCTGATAAGGACATGGTGTGGTAGGCCAACATGGAAACAAAAAAGCATATAGAAAATTAAATAATTAAGAAAAGGCATCTTAGATTTAAGAGCTATTCCTTTTTAGAAAGCAGATGGTCTGGAATTGGAAATAAAATCAGACTTCTCCCTGACTGCCCCATCCCCCATTACTTGATTAATTTTTCTCAAAGCATTTGGATGTAACTGAACTCCAGTATTTGAATCAGCTACAAAATAAACACGTCTTCTTGTCCTTAGGCTGAGCTACTGCATCTTGTAATAATATTCCAGTTGAAGTCTATTCAGTGTAAGGATTATTAATATTTTCTTTTATTAACATTCCTTTGGCTGAACTGTTTGGGGTCAGCTAAAAATGTTTTTTTTCAGTAAGAAGATATTCTGGATGAAAAAAGGTGTTCTATCAGTTGAGGAGGCAAACCCAGTGAAAACAAAGAAAAATAAATGATGAATAGTTGGATATTTTGATTGCTGTTACCAAAAAAGAATTACAGTATCTGGCACTTTTTTGTGTTTGGTCGTTGGGGTTCTTTTTTGGGGGGGTTGGTTTTTGTTTGTTTGTTGGTGAGGTTTTTTTACTTACAAGTCCAGACCAAAAATATGTTTTAAATATTTTTCTCAGATACCTGAATTAGCAGATTCTCTCAGTTTAAATAGATCCATTTCTTCAAGTCCACTTGGAAATGTGCACCCAATCAGTTGCTGCCAGGAAATTATTCATTACTTGCAAGATGAAGCTACAACCAATGGCACAGCTATTTCTGCAGCATTATTGATTACCAACAAAGATGACAGCTTCATGCATCAGAGCATGGAGAGTGAAGTGCTGCCCTGTTTTCTGTTTGCACCAGAAGAACCACTCAGCATTATCTAAGTGGGATTATTACCTGACTGGCAGCAAGAAAGCTTGATGAATCATTTTTCATTCCAAAAGTCATTAAAATGTGAAAGGGCACTACATTAGGTCCTTCCAAACAAATCAGTGGAAAACCTTACTTCTTCATGGAAGAACCTCCATCAGTATCAAATTTTATCTTCTACACAGCACACTGCAAATCCAGCCTGCGTGCCAGAACAATTTCTACCCTCACTGGTAAGCAGCTAAAGCTTCTGTCAACTCCTTAGGAGAAAAGTTGCTCTCAAAACCACAGCTGGGACTTGCATAAAAGTTCAATTACCTCTGAGGGGCTAAAACTACTCCTGGGATTCAGGAGGTTCCCACTAACTTAAGCACAGAAAAGCAGCGCTGCCATCAATAGAAAAGAAAGCCCCTTCCCACTTAGATCCCTGCACAGAAAGTATGCAGCAAACCCAAAATTGCTTCTGTGATGCATTCACACTAACTGCAAACCCAGCCTTTCCAAGAAAGCCCTGATTAAGTGCTGGAGACAAGCCAGATAGAAAATGAAGCATTTCTATGAAAATGATAGTCACTGATTCACTTCTATTGGCTGCAAAGTTGTTCGTTTAAAGATATTTCATTCCCACCACACATTTAAAGTAAGCAGGTACACAGAAAGCTTTAGGACTTCTTTACCCTTTCTCCTTCTCCCTACTTCCTCCCCACCTCCCTCAGTTCTTAAGCTTCTCTCAGCAACTTGCGAATGGTACATCCTTCTACTGCTGTGCACATCCACCAATTCCCTTTTTCCAGCAGAACTGTGGACGAGCATGAGCTGGGCATGGAATCACAGAATGGTTTGGTTTAGAAGGGACCTTAAAGATCATCATGTTGGGGTGGGCAGGAACACCTTCCACTATCCCAGGTTGCTCAGAGCCCCACCCAACCTGGCCTTGGACACTTCCAGGGATGGGGCAGCCACAGCTTCTCTGGACAACCTGTGCCAGGGCCTCCCCACCCTCACAAGGAAGAATTTCTCCCTAATATCCAATCTGAACCTCCTCTCTGTCAGTTTGAAGCCACTCCCCTTTTCCTGTCACTCCAGGCCCTTGGAAAAGGTCTCTTTCCATCTTCCTTGTGGGCTCTCTTCAGGTACTGGAAGGGCCCAACTGGGTCACCCTGAAATCTTCTCTTCTCCAGGCTGAACAACCCCAATTCTCTCAGTCTTTCCTCATAGCACAACTGCTCCATCCCTCTAATCAACTTGGTGTCCCTCCTCTGGTTCAGCACTGACAGCAGAGGGAAATGGTGACTTGGACAGCCTGGCCTCAGCATTTCAGAAGAAGTTGATTTTATTGCCTCTTGACTACATACTGCATCTGCTACATCAATAAATTTATCGTGGGGATTTCGTTTGCCTGCTTTTGACCAAAAAAAATGAAAGCATTTTCTTGGGAAAGAAAAACCACCAGGTACAGTCTCTAAAAATGGGCCATTTTCAGCCAATTCAACTTAATTCATAATTCATCTTAATTGATGAGACAAGGAGTCTGTATAAGCAAGTGCATATTAGTGAAAAAGTAAAACGACTACAATGAATCACTTAATACATCTTCATGTGAAGTGGGGAAAGTATTTCTCTGACAGTGACTACTTTCTGTGAGAGCAAGGCAAGCTGCCCTGCAGAATGGAGCAGAGCACATCCTGCAAGCTCCAACCCCACACCTCCCACAGCAGGGGCTGCAGCTGGAGCCTCCCAGCAGCTATTGCAGTGCAGTACTTTCAAGGCAAGATCTCAGTGACCTTCAGAATCACCAAATGGAATCACAGAATCATTAAGGTTGGAAAAGACCTCCAGAATCATCGAGTCCAACCTTTGACCGAACACCACCTTGTCAACCAAACCAGAGCACTGAGTGCCACGTCCACACATTTCTTGAACACCTCCAGGGATGGGGACTCCACCACCTCCCTGGGCAGCCCCTTCCAATGCCTGACCACCCTTTCAGTAAGAAATTCTTCCTCATGTCCAACCTGAACCTCCCCTGGCACAGCTTGAGGCCATTTCCTCTTGTCCTGTCCCTTGTTCCCTGGGAGCAGAGCCTGACCCCCACCTGGCTACAGCCTCCTGTCAGGGAGTTGTAGAGAGTGAGAAGGTCCCCCCTGAGCCTCCTTTTCTCCAGGCTGAACAACACCAGCTCCTTCAGCTGCTCCTCCTATTATTTACTCTGTAGACCCTTCCCCAGCTCCACTGCCCTTCTCTGGACACCCTCCAGCACCTCAGTGTCTTTCTTGTAGTGAGGGGCCCAGAACTGGACACAGGATTTGAGGTGTGGCCTCACCAGTGCCCAGCACAAGGGGACAATCCCTGTCCTGGTCCTGCTGCCACACTATTGCTGGTCCAAGCCAGGTTCCATTGGCCTCTTGCCCCCCTGGGCACATGCTGGCTGTTCAGCCACTGGCAACCAGCACCCCCAGGAGAATGTTATGGGAGACCCATGTGAGGCTTTGCTGTCACTTAAAGGAACACTCTTCACTTTTTGCCCTGCCTACACCTTTGGGTACCCGTTCCTCTCCCACTCCCCCATTTTCCACCACTGCCACTAATGTTCTGTGTAGCAACTGGATCTAAAGAATTATGAAGCTGGAAACCAGTTTTCAGCCAAGCTCAGGGAGCCAATCTGACTCACAGCACAACTTCAAGAACACCCAAGTAGATATGGGCCCGTTGGTAACATTAGCTGAGCGCAGGCAGAAGAACTGCTCCTTTTGGCAGCAGATCATAACTCAGTCAGGGTAAGCTGGCTGTGAAGCCACATTCTCAGCCAAATACTTCTTTTAACTCCTCTCCAACAGCTGGAGCCTCAAAGCAATGTACACTTAGCCAAGAGGTTGCAGATCTCCCTGGACTAAGGACCACGTCTTCATGTACCTTTATACTACCCCCAAAACAAAAAGGCACCCGAGTTCAAGTGACCTTCTTGAGCCATCTCAGCTTTCAAACATTAAATTATTATAATCACTATCCTAGACCCAGGCTGATCGTGCCTCATCAGAATTCAACTCTTTCTCCCGTGCAGAAAACTGGCATATGTTTTAGGAGCATGTTTCACTCCTAAGCATACCCTGTCCCCAATAACCAAGATCTTGGTTCTTTTCCCTCTGAACCCTATTAGGGCTTTCTGCCATCTGCTAGTCTGTGACAGATGCTTGTGTAACTGACAGATCAAGCTAAATATAAGATATCAACACCCCCGTATGCTCTAAACATTCCAAGTTTAGTATTCCTATTGTACGTGAGGACTAAATATAGCAAGATAAAACAAAAACATCTTTATGTTGAAGTATTCTTAAGACTGATGACACCTCAGCACAAGGCCTCCAAAACTGAGCAGGGAAGGGTGGGGACAACATCTCCCGAGGGCGTTACTGGGAGATGAAAAGCCTAATTTCCAACGCTGTAGCAAACACTTCCCCCAAATGAGGATACTCTGTCCTGACCAGCAGCACGGTTGAACTTAGCTATGTTTACCACCATGGCTACAAAGCCAGTGTGCCATGGAAGCTCCCTGTTGGAGAACAGCACTGCAGACAAGACCAGCTCAGCCTGGGAGGGGACTGTCATATTTTCTAGGCCTGTAGGCCAGAAGCAGATGTTTCTCCTCTTGCTCAGCAGAGCAAAGCTGGCCTCTTTTCCAGGGCTCCAGGGACCCACAGGGGTAGAAAAACTATCCTGTTGTCCTTCCCCAAAGCCACAAGGCTCCTGTGTCCTCAGGGACAGGAAAATCAAGGAACAGAGACCCTCTACAGGCTGAAGAACACCCAGCAGCCACAGAAACTACTGTCTCTGCAGAGCTTTTCACCTTGAAGTAATTCACAGTGCCACTTACTGCGAACAAAACCAAGTTGCCTCTTCTGACTCTGCATTTCAGTTCCACTGAAGACAATGACTAAACTTTGGGTGATTTCAGCGAGCTTCAGAGTACAGCCCAAAGGGCTGAACACCCATCTCCAACCACAGAGAGCTGGCTAAAAAGCAGGATACTGTGCACCATTAACCAGAAAATCCTCCCTTCCCTACCAGTTTCTTAAACATAAAGCACAATCACATTGAATGAAACAGTGAGGACACTAAAGAGTTACATCTCATTTTATTACAGGTCTCCCCTTCTGCATGTTGATAGAAGTTAACAAGCATGAAAATATCCATATGAAAATACCCCATTTCTCTGAGCACTCCTGTGCTTAAAACAGACAAAGCTACCTGCTGCATACATTAAAATTCTACTCAGGACAGCCAGTCAGTAAACCAGGACAGCAAAAGACAAGCCTAGGTACCAGCATACCTTCAACACAAGTCAGACTGAGCCTAAGTGCCTCCTGCCAGAGCTTCAGGTGAGCTGTCAGTGCATATCTGGTGTGTGGTGGAAGCCTCAAGTGATCAGGTTAATTAAGTCCTGTTAGCGCCCTCAGGATTATGACACCAAGCACAGGAGGCAGCAACAAATTGTAAACAGAGACACAGAAAATGGGTAGGCAAAATTCCTGCACCGTGTTCAACACATCAAAACATTCCAAGGGCTGACAGACAAGGAATACAAAGCCTGGGCTGAAGTAGTTTGTACAACCCAAGCCTCTCTGCACCAGAAGAACGTGATGTACAGCACTGAAGTCCTCAGAGTTCACCTGCCCCTCCAACCCTGGCAGATCCCACAGTGTAATCTTTCCCCTGCAAATCATCTGCAGAGCTTGCTTTGTTCCTGGCATGCAGAGGATAGGCAAGGTGATTTCTGAGCTGCAAGATGCAGCTCCACGTCTCAGAACAACTTGTGATGTCTTGCTGTCTCCCATCCCTTTTCACTCACGTAGCACCTATTCCCAACACAAAAATGTTACCTGGAACTGAGTGAGTTTTGGCTGGGTTAATTGTCTTCACAGTAGCTGCTATGGTACTATGTTTTGAATTTGTGCTGGGAACAGAATTGATGACACAGGGGTGTTTTAGTTCTTGCTGAGCAGGCCTTGCACAGAGCCAAGGCCTCTTCTGCCTCCCACCCACCCTACCAGTGAGGGGCTGGGGGTGCACAGGGAGTTGGGACAGGACACAGCTGGGACAGATGATCCCAGCTGACCACAGGGATATCTCATACCATATCACACTGGCTGTCCTGTGCAGGGCCAGGAATCAAACTCTGGTGATCCCGGTGGATCCCTTCCAACTCAGGATATTCTACGATTCCATGATTCTATGATCTCACCGTGCTCAGCAACAAAAGCCTGGAGGAGGAGGAAGAGGAAGTGGGGATGTTTGGAGTGAATATGTTTGTTTTCCAAGTCACTGTAATGCCTGACAGAGCCGTGCTCTCCCAGAGATGGCTGAACACTTGCCTGCCCATGGGAAACAGTGAATGAATTCCTTGCTTTGCTTGCAGCCCACGAGTTTTCTCACTTTTACTCTCCAATTCTCTCCCCCACCCACTGTGGCTACCGAGGCTAAACCGTGGCAAGAGGTCATCTAGACCAACCTTCTACTTAGAGGAACTTCATTATCAATGCTAGATCAGGTACCTGCAGCTTCATCTAGCCTAATCTTGGGAATTTCAAAGGCTAGAATTTCCAATACCTCTCCAGATGACTCATTCCAGTGCTAAACTACCCACACAGTGACTTCTTTTTTTTTTTTTCCCTAATGTCCAATATGAACCTTCATAATCTCACTGGGGATTTTTCTCCATCTCAATATTATTTCTCTTTCAGGCAGCTCCCATCCTTATCCATCAAACTCCCACACTAACACACACCACCTTGCCCTTATATTTTCAAAGGTTTATATAGGACATACAGCTGGAAAGTTCCTGTTAAATATGACCTAATTTGGTTCCAAGTTTAGCACTACCAGGACATTTTCAGGGATGGGAATTTCACGGGTTTGTGACTGTGCAGCCGTGTGATTTTATGAAATAGCATCCAAGTGCAGCATTTTCAGCGAGGCACTGCAGAACAGGATGTTTACAGGGGATGACTATTTTCCAGTGTTTCCAGGGTCCCCAAATCTATCAAGGACCATTTGGCTGCCTCACACCAACACAAATTTGTGATTCTATTTCAGGCCTGCCTCCATCACAGAAGGCCCATGGAGCTGTCAGACACCTACAGCATTATTTTGAAAGCATCACAGAGAGACTGTGCAGAAAGGTTAGGAGATCTGAGCATCAAGTGGAATACCAGCCCTTCCAAACATGAAAGAAGCAAGCTGGGCAAGTCCTGCCTCTACGTTCTCAATGGAAGACAATAATCAAAGGAAAGCTGCAAACTGTGAGGATATGACTGCCCTTGGTCACACTGTGCAGCTACCTTTGAATCCAGAAGGACCACAAGAGAATCTACCTCTGAGATAATGCAGTGGTACCTACAGCATTGTTTTACTTCAGAGGAAAAAAAAGCCCCAGACCTCAAAATCCACGTTAGAAAGATTTGATTCTATATTCTGACATGAAGAACAAAATGAATGGGCATAAGGAGGCAGGAGATGCAGTGTAGGTGATTCTCAGCAAAGCACTTAAGAGAAGCAAAAAATTATGCTTGAAATATAATTTGGACATAATAAGTGGATTGAAATCCAAACATAATTGCAAAAATGAACAGTGGCAATGAGCCACATGGTATCAGAGAGCACTAACACCACCTTGGAGGTGATAAGAGCCTCTTAATTCCAACAGTATAAATACCTGGATTTCAAAGGATTCTTCACCGAGTACATCAAGGCTAAAGGAGATTCATGGATTTCAAAACAATTTGGCATATTTAGGCAATGAAAAACTGGGTAAACTCTGCTGTCTGATAAGGCCAAGCTGCCTGTATCCTTTGCAGGGTTTGTCTACACAGGGAAACGTGAGTGGGCAGAGAGATCCACTTAACCAGGGAGCTACGAAAGCAGTTTTACAGCCACATCAGAAATGAAGTGCCCAGAAGTCAATGAACTAATTTAAGACACAGCTTCTCTGCAGACATAAGTCCATGTCTACATAGTGCCTTAAATAGCACACAGTATGGATTCTCCAGCTGGGGCTGTGTAGACACGCTGCACAGATACCTCAAATTATTGCATTGATTTCTGGGATCATCTCCACTGAAAGCAGAGAAGGAATCTGGAACAATTCCATTCAAGTGTGACAAAAAGACCTCAAGGGCTCTATTTATGAAGAAGTTATTTCTGCCCTAATTTTACTCTCCTTTTTGCTTTCAGAGATCTGCCCAGTCTCTCTCACACAAAATGTTACATCAAGTCCTGGTAAAAAAGCTGAGGGAAGTGACAGACATCTGCCATGCACCTTGAAGAACCAAAGAGCAGAGTAGGGAATTAACTGTCACTACAGGAAAAAGTCACAGTAAAAAGACACTGGGGAAAAGAAAACACAGGATGTCACACTTTCCAATGATTAAACACTTTCTGAAGATGTTTGAATGCCAAGAGAGATTGCTGAGGATTTTTGCATCCCATGTAAAACCAGGACAACTGGGAACTGCAAGGTTCCATGCTCAAAGGACTGGATTTGTATCTTTTAGATGTATTAATCAAGAGTTACTTTTAAATGAATGGGCAAGCGGGAGTTCATGGAGCACTGAATTTCTTTAGGTCTAATCGCTAAGCTGATGGGATTTCCATTACAAGAAACTTATGGCTTCAAGCCATGTAAACCCCGAAAAAGATCAAAATATTAATCATTTAGTCTGACCAACAATTATCCATCAAAGCCTTTTTCAGCCAAAAGATGGATCAGAAGTTGAGTTAGCTTGTCCATAAAATGCTGATGTTCAGAGAGTCTCTAAAGCCTTTGGGATTTCTGACCCTCCAGTAAGTTCTATTTTCTCTACATGACAAGATCTGCTCCCTCCCCCACAGCAAGCAGAGCAAGATGTAGCTGAACTGGAACTGTGGGAGGTGGTACCCTCTGGAGAAGCTGTGCCTGTGTTTCAGCAGATCTACCCAATCCCCTTCATAATGACTTCAATAAATCAGGGAGCTCACTATAATGAATCTGCTAAATATGTGAACATTTTTTTTAGCTCCCTTTCACCCTCATTTTTGACTAGAAGTCAAAATAGTTTTTTGTTTGGGGATTTCTTTTTTCTTTTTGGGCAGCCAAAGGTTTTCTTCTGCCAACAAGAGAACTCTTGGGTTTGTTGCTGAAAATTTCTGGAGAAAAGAGAAAGCTTCTACTTCAAATCATGTTTTTGCTTGTTTCAAAAGATCTTTCCAGCTAGTTTTCTCTAGCTGGGATTTTTATATTGTTGAAAGTAAGTAAACTGAGGAAAGTGAAAGCTCCTCACTCTTCTACTTCAGTGGCTGGTTTGTGAAAACATCCATATTTCCAGAGTATTGATGGAATATCCTTTAGGCCAAAGTTTCATGTCTCTTCTATCTGATAAGCAGGGAAGTTCTGTGACACACCTGCTTTGTGTGACTCCTGACCCCTTCTTTATTTTCTCTTACTCCTACATTCATACCAGAACTTCTGCACCTGGACAAAAACACCTACCCCTCCTTCTGCTCCTCTGGAAACTAGTTTTCAGGTCAAAAAATTCCCTAAACCAAAAGAATCTAAGCATCCTTTTTTTTTTTCCTGATTCTGCAGAAACTGCTGGTCCCAGATTAGGATGAAACTCCCAGCCTATAATTTTGTCCATATTCTCTTTCATAGACAACGATTGATGAAAAATGAAGATATGAGTGATTTATGCCTGGATTTTAACGGTGGCAGCATCTGTTTCACACTGCCATCAACTCAGAGCGATGTTTCCACTATCTCCTCAGGCTATGATGAATATAATTTTCCAGTGTTTGCCTGAATCCCACACAGCAGTAATCAGCAATTATCAAAAGCAGCAAACACAAATAATTAAGATATTTCCATGACATCCAAGCACAGTCTCCTCTGGGATGTGTGCCTCACACTGCAGTGGGTAGAAATGTTGTCTGTACCACCCATGAGGGAAAGAGAACCTTTATCTCCATTTCTGGAACCCAACTCAAGCAACTTGGACAAAACAGGGGAGGTGAGGCATCCGAGTGATTTTACATTTTCAAAGGAAACCAGGGGCTTAAAAGTGACAACCTCTGTTCCATAATCAGCCTTGTAAACATGGGGCAGCACAACCAGTGGATGCAACAGCATCAATAACCTTTAGAACCTCATGTCATTGACATTTACTTTACTACTTGACACAATTACATATACTGTGGCAGATCAGCTGATCAGTCAGTGTCCTTCATCCCTTCACTACCAATTTCTCACAAATACAGTCCAATACCAAGAGATTTCAGTCTTCATTGTGCTGACATGTTGTTTATTAGTCACATGCTCCTGTTGTCTGCTCTAGTTTGGGCTCCTTGGTCATTCCTGTAATGCACTGCAGCCAGGAGTCCCCATAAAACTTTGACCCAGAGGATTTATTTTTGTTAGTGTGTAATATTTCCCACTGCTACAATTAGAAGGATACTAAATAAGCATGCTTATATATTCGAGTGTACTTATCTCAAACTTTAATGAATAATCAGTGTATACTGAATGGGTGGGAATGCTTACTGACAAACCTACACACCCATCATCTCCCCTCTTCTCTCTCCAGCTTATTTCTGCTGCTAGAATCACCAGAACCAATTTGCACCTGCTGTAAACTGGCATCGCTTAGTGTAAATGAATGGACCTACAGGAGTTCCCATTACCCAAGACCTTTTAGGTTCCCTATAAATCTAGCAGGTTTGATTTGACCACTGGTCTACTAGAAGTCCATTCCTGAGAACATCTCTTCCCAGAGAATTTGCATCTTTGCTCTTCTCTTATCAACATCTCTGCTTTAATCTTTACGTGTGTAAATCTGCACAGAACCAACTCAGTTCAAGGAAATTGAATCAGCATCGGATCAAACAGGTCTTGCCCATGCTAATAATTCCTTCAGGGACTAGAAACATGAAAAATTTTGCCTCCAGATTTTGCATTTGTTTCTTGCCTTGACCAAGGCCTTGACCCTGTATCAAAAGAAAGATATCAAAAAAATGTGTGCGTTTATATACATATATATATATGTTTACGTATATCTATATATCAAGGGTATTTCTCATAGCTATAATTACCTGTTTAACTTTTGAAAGAGACACTGAACCTCACCTTTTAGGTTTTAAAGCAATCTCTATGTACCAGGAGCCAGGATGAGACTGCACATGGGAATATATACAAGGTGACTTAGATGGCCCTACATGTATATTCTCTGGGCTTCCTGTGCACTGAGGACAGACACCTGGACTCCCAGTCATACCAGCCTGGGACTGATTCCATGGTCCAAATCTGCATAGATGTGCAGAGATGGGCTTCCAAAAATGCCTCTGTCTGAATTCACAGTTACTTGTGATCACACTGCCCCACTTGTGATCACACATCCCACAGAGATGATCAAAGGACCAGCAGCATCTGTCATATGCTCTGGGAGAGGCTGAGAGAGCTGGGACTGTTCAGCCTGGTGAGGGAAAGACTCAGGAGGACCTTATCAGTGTGTATAAAACCCTGATGGGGGAGGATGTAAAGAGGACAGTCAGACACTTCTCAGTGTCACCCAGTGACAGGACAAGAGACAAGGGCCACAAACTGAACCACAAGAAATTCCACCTGAACAAAAGAAAAACACTGTTTTTAAATGTGAAGGTGATCTGAGGAACACATTTCTCAGAAAGGTTTGAAGTCTCCATCTTTGGAGGTATCCAAAACACAACTGGACACAGTCCTTTGCAACTGACTCTAGGAGATCCTGCTCATAGCATGGAAGTTGGACTAGATGATCACCAGAGATTTCTTCCAAACTCGGCATTTCTGTGGTTCTGTACTACTGCTGAGCAAAAAAAAAATGGCTTTCAATGTCTGACCCAACACACATGAAAACAACACTGCTCCTCATCCCTGAGAACCACACCTGCTTGTTGTTGAAGGGTGCAAAATATCCCTTTGTGAGTCAGTATGTTAATTCCCCCTCTATCCTCAGACTTCAAACACAGATGACCGTGTCCTTGGATAGCCAAAGTGAGGAAGCAGAAACAAGTAAACCAGCTTTGTCTTCCCTACATTAAACTTCCCTTCCCTGCTTTTGGCCATGCTACTGAGCTGCATCACTCCAGAGCAATGATCCCTCTCCTCTAACTTGGACATGGTCATGACCCAAACCAGCTGCAAGCCACTTAAATCACAGAGGACGTATGTAAACAGGATCAGCTTGCAGCTGGAAAAAGCGTATTTTGCCCTCTGAGAAAGGGTAACTACCACAGGTTATGGAAATATTTGTAGAAAACATCAATTCTGAAACTGGAGACACGAGGAATGAGGAGGGAAACAGTGAGGAGGCAACAGGAAGGGAGGGCAAGGACTAAGATGTCCAACACAATTGCTCTTTATAGTGTAGCATTTCTTCACCTTCCTGAGCAGACAAAACTGTTGACCCCATGAGTCACACAGCAAAATATCCACATGGCCCAGAGCTGCAAGTCAAGGACCTTAGTCCTAGGAGAACTGCAAAGAAGAGGAGCGCTAGGAGTAGTTTCCATCCATCTCTCCTCTCCACTACAGAATGAGGATGGGGCACAGCATTCAGTTTTCCTGACTCGCTCATTTTGCCACGGGAAGGAGAGACAGATTCCACAGCCCTGCTGCCTGCCATGTGATGCAGCCCCATGACAAGATGCAGGCCCACACTCCCTGTCAGCTGCATGTGATTAAAGGGCCAACCAGTGGCCAAACTCTGCCTCAGCAGTGAGGGCAGCCCGATCACTTACCCCTCGTTGTGATTCTCCTCCATGGGCTGAAGTTCAGGTGACCGCACGGACGACAAGAAAACTCCCATGTGCCCTAGAGACCAGCACATCAGGAATTTTCTGTATCTCTATGGGCAAGGACTCTGAAGAGTCAGGTCATAAACTGTGAGTACCCAAGTTTTCTCAGAGCAAATTGTCATGTGTGTTGTACAGTGTATTTACAGATATGGCTTTTTTACGTAGCTATTTATGCTACAGACTGGGAAGGCTTGAACAATTACTTGGTAGGCTGTAACTTGGTCACATTATCAATAGATTACAGTGTCTCTGCACAATATTTATGAATAGAGAGACATTTACCAAATCCATCTCCTAGCAGACCCACAAAACAACTAGAATCTTATTACTTCTACTGAGCTATACTTCATGTTACTCTACAGAAACACCGAAAGAAAGAGTGCAGCAAAGAATAAACCACTCTTCTATTCACCCAATAAAAAGTATTACCTGGAAAAGTTCAAATAAATGAGAAATAGCATGACCTTTTTTTATCTCAGTTTCCCCATCAATCACAATCTCAGCTCCCACAGAGACGCTGCTCACACAGGTTGTAAATCAAATGAGTCAGAGAGCTTTTCTCCCATTTATCCATAAAACACCTGCCTCACTCCAGATGTTACTGAATAGTAATAATCAGAGAGGGCTTTATTTGAAACACTAATCACCAAGATTATATTAAAAAAATAAAAATCCTTGTTTTAACCCATGTTTTTAGTGTAGTCACACTCTGGGATCCAGGGCTTCATTTTACCTGGTGCTTCACACCAACAGTTCCTGTCTTAAACGGGTAGCAAAGCACACAAATTTCATCTGGACTAACTACAGAACACCACTCAAACAAGAACATCCACTGCTTTTCTGCATGTCATTGTTAATGTAATTCCTGCCCAGTAACATATTAAGAGGTGCTGAACTCAACAGGAATTTAGGGCACTTGGAAAGATCAGCTCGGAAACGCACAGGCATTCACAGACAAATGCCCTCAATTGCTCCCTGCTGCCATAAGCTGCTTTGTACTACGATTTCATGGCTGATTCGTGCTCATTCACTTCAAACTGGTAATCACACAGGGCCACTGGCTTCCCTGGAACTCAACCTATTTAAACCACTTGAGCATCTAAGTGGTTCTTAGCCTGCCTCCCTGCTACAGAGCTGGTGGCTTCATTCCCTCCCTTGACACCTCCTATAAGGGCTTGGAGTGACAGGACAAGGGGGAGTGGCTTCAAACTGACAGAGAGCAGGTTTAGGTTGGTTTTTAGGAAAAAATTTTTCCCTGTGAGGGTGGGGAGGCCCTGGCACAGGTTGCCCAGAGAAGCTGTGGCTGCCCCTGGATCCCTGGAAGTGTCCAAGGCCAGGTTGGATGGGGCTCTGAGCAACCTGGGCTAGTGGAAGGTGTCCCTGCCTATGTCAGGGGGTTGGAACTGGATGATCTTTAAGGTCCCTTCCAACCCAAACCATTCTATGATTCTATGGTTCTGTGATTCTCCCCCACCCTGAAACAAATCAAAAAATTCCTTGGGATGTATCTAATAACTTTCTGTGAGATGTAGAGGAATCAAGTCACACCCTACCAGCCACAATGCTCTGAAAAGATCCAGCTGGTTTGATTCCTTTATCATCATCACTGCTCAGCACCATTTCACCATGGACAGTAAGAAGTCCTGAAGCTGGGTGTAAGTTTCAGTACAGTTTAGACTGCATTTGAGAAGATTCACTTCCAAAGTGCATGTAGGTTATGTTTGTAGAAAAAAAATGCTGGTATTTATTTTTAACAATGTCCTGCACAAAGTAAGATACTCAAGCAGATTTAAAGTATTGCAGCAGACATCTGCTGTGAGAGAAGCAGTTACTTTCTTCTATTACACTTCCAGATAATATTAATCTATAGGATGTTTTAGGTTCTCTTGTAAAAGTAAATAAGGCCTGGAGCACATTAACTCCCACTACAGTAAATCATCTTTTTGATACTGCTACACTAGCTTTATCAGGGGAGTGTTAAAAAATTCTGGAAAAGAGCAGGAATTAACAAGTTATCTTCCTCTGTAGATGTCCTCACGAAAGCTGACATTTTCCATGTATCTTAGATAATATCAAATTAATTCTCCAGCTGTCACTCATGTTTTTCGTAAACTGTTCCAAGTGAAATTCAAATCTATGCACAGTGAAAGAGAAGAATTTAAGTTGTCACTAAAACAGCACCATGGTTTTGAGACCTATGGGCAAAATAAAGGATGTTCATGTATATATTTCATTGCCTCCAATTTTTAATTTTATTATCTTAAGCATACGTTCTCTGTGATCACAGAACACTGTCCAGAGTCACAATACACCAATAGAGAAAAATACATTTAGTGTCACTTTAACACATCTCTCCTTTAAAAGAAGGGGATTTTTTCCCTACTTATTGTATTACAGTGGTACTTGATGGGCAGGATTCTTCCCTATTGGCCAAATGAAAGTTCTTATTTATGTAAAACTTTCCCAGATGTGAATAGGAAAGAGAGACCCTCAGCTAGTTATTCAGAAGAAATGAGTAATGTTGACTTGCACCAGGGAGTTTTTAATTTTATACAGGAGCAATGAGCTGCATAAGATGCTGGCAGTGAGGTCTCAATTCCCATGTTCTTCACATTCCTTTTGGAACCCAAGTCATAGGAGTAAGAACTTCATGAGTATTTCCAAAGACAAACACAGAAATCAAAAGACCAACACTCCTCCACTCTGCTACCTGTCTCCCCATCACTAATATTCCAACCAAGATGTGGGATTGTGTGGACATATTAATCTGTTCTGAAGCAGGACTGAGTTGCTCTCCATGTTGGTGGATTTTAGCAGCCTTTTTAAAGTGTCATAAATGGATGAGATCACAGGCATTTGAAGATCAGGAAAAGTAAATCACAGTCCTGTCAGGCAGAATGCATGCTTTGAATATGCATTAGCAATAGTGGCTCCACACTATGCAGTGATACCCAGCTTCCATTTGCTACTTTTAATTAATAATTGAAGGTATTGACTACCATAGTTTCCGGCTGCTGTTTAGCATCCTCTAATACATAGATTGATACCCTATATTAACACAGCACATCCTGAACAGTCTCCAAACCCTTTACTTATTTAAGGAACTGACATACAAAGCTCCCTTCCCATTTTTGAGATGCAGCTACTCCCGAGACAAAACACTCTGCTCTTCAACAGCACACTGGAATGCTACCAAAGGATGAGAACAGCACATGCAATATTCACAGGGCAAACAGACACAGAGCCAAAGCAGACCAGAGCAGAACTCCAGTTCTGCCAAGACACCAGGAAGGCCTCAGTTTATAATGACACCAAGATCTTACTGCATTCCTTATCCCAAGTATTGACAAGATGCCCCTTACTGCCATGCAGGAGAGCAACTCGATAGTACCCCAGGAGGACTGAATCAGTGGCTTCACAGTCTCCACACCAAACACAGAGACTTGCTGGAGCATTCAGCAAAAAATTTCACACAACAGTGTTTCTGACAGAGTAGCCAAAACACATAAAACATGGCAGTGCTCTGGTTCATGACACTTTGTCTCAAACACAGGAGGATACACAAAAGCATAAAGGTGCCACATGTTAAAGAGCCCAAAGGCCAGAAGCCAATGTGGTTGGAAGTCCATGGGAAGAGGTTAGTCCATCATGATTTATTGCCCAAATTTGTTCAGGACAAACAAGTGTATATCAGATCAGTGTTTTCCTCACAGGCATAAAGATTTCTCATTTGCTATTTGGAGCCTTAAAGTTAATCCATTCTTTTGTTGAGCCGTTCCTCACTGGCGCAATGACCCAGGGTGACTTTGGGGTCTCATCTCCATGGGCAACACTCGGTTCCAGCTGCATCCCTACACTCCAATGACCACTTGTGGCTGTTCCTGCAGAATTGCAGAGCCACCATGCTGCAGAGACACTGCCCTTTAACACCACGTGGTCGCTGTTCACATCCAGCAGCAGCTCCTGCAACACTCATGTCTCACTCTCCTCAGGGTTTAAATATCAAGTATCACAAGAGTTTACATTAAAGCCCCATTAGCAGTGAATGCTCTTCCCCTGGAACGCCAGCCATTTTTATCATCTAAATAATCATAACAAAGGTATGCACCCCAAGTAACAGAGATCTTTTTTAATGGTAGGAGCTTTTTTATTCTTTCCCAAATAATTAATGCCAAGATACCTCAATTTAAGCCAAAAAAAAAAAATGCCCCCTCTTTGGGAGGAAACTACCCAAAGTACATTTTTGGAAATATTCATTTACACTTTTATCTTTTCTGATTCCTATAGAAAAAAGTTTGCAACTAAAAAAAACAGACTTAGTAACACTAATTGAAGCTGCCTGTATCAGGCTTGAGGGAAATAAGTGTATCCATGAGTATTTCAGGAACATTTGCAAGTGATTTATTTGCATCAAAAGTCATGGCAACAGTCAAAGTTCAGCAATCCAAGTTCATCACAATGTTTGGATAACTAGAAAAGGAACCAAAGGAAAGGTACCTCCCCTGTAAATTGAGACTGGCTTTTTTTTTCAGCTGAAGAGGAATAGTGCACACTGAAAAAAGAATGGAAGGCTCAAAGAGGAAAGGAAAACACATCCAAACACCTACCATCACCTGAGTGATTCCACTTGAAGGCAGGACCCTGTTGGCAGTGTCAGCTCTCACCATCAATCCAGAATGTGTAAGGAACAAAATGCCATAAGAATCTAGAAGATCCTTCATTCAGAATTTAGTGCAGAACTTTGCACGTAGATATGTGTTCAGAATGGCTAGGCAGCAATGAGCTAAACATTCAATAAATTAAATTTTTTTTTCCCAACCTGAAAAAATAGTTCAAATCTATGTTGTGTACTCAGTATTCATGGAAAAGTACTTGGACAATCTTTCCATGGCTTGTCTGGGAAGCTAGGGTTTTGGATGGCTGTTTTTTTCTTTTTCTTTCTTGCTCACCACTGAATTATTCATAACAAAGTTTAGCCTTATACTGAGCTATGGGCTTGATGTATTCCTTGCCAAACAGAAACAGCTCTACTGTAAAAGTAGGATGTGACTCCACGGATGTGGATGTGTGCACCACCCTGGAGTGTAACTGTGGGCTCAGCCACTCCTTTCCCCGTTGAACATGACTGTACCTACCAAGACGAGAAACATGAGATATTTCTTACATTAGGGACTGAAATGCCAAAGGAAACTCCCCACAGATGCAGGTACCTTGGAATTGTCAAGCCCTCTTATCATTTGTACACAGCAAAGATGTTTAAATCTCCTGCAGTGACTGTGGGCTGTATGGATGATGATGGCAGTCTGGGGGACTGGGGGACTCTAAAGCCACTTCCCACTGCACCTGGATTTCCCACAGCAGGGAAACTGGCCGGGGGTGAGCCTGCAGCATGGGAATGGGGACCCATAAAACACGTTTGCCCTTGACCTGTCCTCCTTCTGAGGATCAACCAGCCTTTTTTATGCAGCTCTCTCTCTCACAGTCAGTGCTCCCCTGCTCAAAAGCCAAATGTGCTACTGTTCCTACCTAGTGAGAGGAGGTCACCAAATATACCATTTACAATTACATTTTCATCTTCTAGCTGTAAAAGGTTTCTATTCAAGAGTCATAATTGTCTTCTCGTTGGAATAAAATGTGAGGTATTTTAGGAAGCTCTTAGAGAAGCCGAGTGGATTGAAGTATTGTTGTGCTAATTAAAGCTTCTTTGATTTTCCAACGCTGAATCTCAACACTCTATTAAGTGAGCATTTTTTATAGCAAGACCAACCATGGGATACAGTGCAACTCTAAAAGTACCTGTTAGAAGCCTCAAGTACAGAACGTTTCTCTTCTTCTTAGCAGACTGAAAAGGAGCATGAAATCATGGTCCCTCTACAACCTTCTGAGGGGAAAAGATACAATCCTATTCACTTCTGTGGGCTCTGGCTTACTCCAGGAGCACATATTTGCAGAGTTTGGCCGTGGCAGTTCATAGCAGCTGCTCTCAGGGACAGCACTGAATCAGATGGTCTGATTTTCTTTGGCAGTCAGACCATCTGACTTAAACTGTGAGCCCTGAAGGCACCTGCTGCAGATGCTTTAGAGGATGGATAAAACTTTAACAGTGGCTAAGAGTGTACCTTTGTGAAAGTTTATTTTTGCTAGCAGAGGTTAAGATTAATTTTGTGCTTTGGAGTATCAGGATTCTCACTCATTGAGGTAGAAATACTCGGTTTCTGCATGGCAAGGGAGAACATATTCACACCTGAGATTCCTAGGTTTCCATAAAGCAGTTATTTTGTATCCATTAATCAAACAGTATATGCAAGCTGGGTGACCTCCAAGACTAACTTTTAGGTAAATCAAATTTATTTTGAAATCATCTATAATCTATCAAGAAGGTAACATATAAAAATAGCACCTTGTTACTGACTAGACTGTATCTCTCTGTGTTGACAGTCTGCTGAATTATTGCTCCCCTTATAACCTGTGTCAGAGCAGCTGAAGAAGAAAGAGGAGCCTTTTCCAAGGATCATCTAAACTATATTTGCAGAGCCACAGTTTTTGCCTCAATGTAGGATGCTTCAGAGGAAGCCTACAAGATAAGGAAGTGGCCTGGTGTAACCAAAGGAAGGACTCAATATGCAACATTTTTGTAAATGACGAAATATAAAAGATAGCATGGGTGGATTTGCATTTTGGGGGAAAAACCCACATATTTGCTTCTGAGATTAAGTAAGGAATTAACTCAGACACCCAACTAACCCAATACACAATGCTGATTTACTTTTTTATAATGGAGTCATTATAGAGGGCAAAACCCCTGTCCTAGGACCTGGGCCTGAATGCACCAAGTTTTGCCTGAAAACCCCCACTTAGCAAAACTGACCACATCCCAAAAAGTAGTGACTGCACAGATTGTGGGAAAGATGAGGAATGACACAGGATGAGATGCCATCTTGGCAGCATCATGGCCAAAAGAACCTAGTGGGAGCACTTTCTACACTGAGGAGGCAGCACAGATAAAAACAGGCAAGGTCTTTCTTCCAAAAAAACTGATTGTGGTACAAGAACTGTATTTCCAGTCCTAAGGAAAAGGAGCTTTTAATCTAGATCCATGTGTGGTGAGACAGACCATGCAGGAACCCAGCAGTGAAGGCTCTAGGGTCAGTATTTCACAAGATGAAGTGTGGCCACAGTGGGAAGAAAATAGCAGAGAGATACAGAAATAGGTTATACAGCAAGTGAATTGGAGACTCGGGGAAACAGGTTATGCAGCAACATTAGAAGCTGATCTAAACAGTACAACAGGAGCTTGAACAAATGGGAGAAGATTCCTACATAGAGATGATTAACAGGCTTTTCTTCTACACAAGAAAGAGAAAAGGATGAAGCAATGAGACTTTAGACACACCTAGAGCCAACCAAACTCAATGACAGTGATCACACCCTTGAAGTGAGGCATGGACACAAGTACCTCATTGAATTAAGACCACCACCACAGAGCAGCTAACAGACAAATGTCCTGGACCAGACCCATTCAAGACTGACAACTACAAATCCCCGCTGACAGCTCAACACAACAATTTTTGACAACCTGTAAGTGATATTCAATCAGACCAACTAAATACTTGAAGCTACTGATGAATGAGGATTTCATTGACGGAAGGTTTTCTTGACCAAGAAAGCAAAACAAGTAAGTAAATTAAATCACATGACAGGCCACATAAAATGTTCTGCTTCGTGTAGAGGTCAGGGTATTTTCACTTCATTTCACCCATATGTGAATCAACATTCATTCCACTGTTACAAACTGCACCTACATACAGAAAGACCTGCCAGCCTCTGTAGATGGACTCCCAACACACAACAGCTTTGGCAGAAAATAATTAGCATTCATCTCATTGCCCTCTTTGTACATGACACAACACTGAGACACGGCACACGTGGCTGTATCAGACTGGTTTGCACAAAACACACCTTGAAAAACCAACTTTCAAAAGAAAACA
This sequence comes from Neopelma chrysocephalum, assembly GCF_003984885.1. Taxonomy (NCBI): domain Eukaryota; kingdom Metazoa; phylum Chordata; class Aves; order Passeriformes; family Pipridae; genus Neopelma; species Neopelma chrysocephalum. The sequence continues at coordinate 499,697 of NW_020897811.1, read as the reverse complement.
AGACAAAGTCCATTTAACTTGCTGACATTCAACCCAACCCTAACCAAACCCCGTGATCAGTCTCACCGTTGTTTGAAACCTGATTTCATCTGCCACAGGCAGTGATTGATACCCACAAGCCTTTGGAGAACGCAGTGTTCACACAGTCAGGAGGTTTAATCTTATTTCTACTTTTTTTGGTGGAACTGAGTGATGTCTCAGCAGTGAAGGCAGCAGAGTTTGGCCCCAGAACATTACTCACTCGAGGCTAGATCCAAAGCCTATGGAAGCCAAACCTTTGGATTAATTGCACTGTAAAGCTTGAGTTGACATTTACAAGACTCTCAAAGCCCACAGCCCCATTTCCCACTCACTACATTGCCACTTCTTATACCATTCAATAAGAAAACCACCAATAAACCAACCATTCCTTTCAGATGGAACTGGCCAACAGTGACAGCAGAGAAACCAGACTCCAGAAAATAACCAGACAGAATAAACCTGGGTAAGATCCTTAAAAATTATCTTTAATTGATGCCAAGTATGAACAGATGAACGAGTACAGAAGCAGGTAAAACTGCATAGATGAAAACTATGCATTTCAAATAGTTCAAGAACTCATAACATCAGATGTTCTAAAAATGGTAAGTCAAACAATTTCACTACTGGAAGTAAAATGAGCTGTAATGTGACAATGAAGTACATACTTGACCAAAGTATAAGCGATTTGTAAATGGTGGAAATAAGTACAGCTGTGTCAGCTTAAATGGTTTGTTGCCCTGATGGTGCACTTTCATACGGAGACTATTCAGTTTATATATATCACATCGGCAATATTTGATCTTTAAAGTCAGAGGTATGTCTGAGAGGCCATTTACAGTTCCATTGACAGCTGTGATTTATTCATTTCAAACCGACATACTGCAAAAACAATGTTTTACATGGAAAGGAAAGGAAAAAAAAAAGATTTCATCTTAGCAGGTTATAGGTAAGGGTTTGCTGAATTTAGTCATAAAAATATCATTTTTACTTTTGTACAAAAGTAAAATATACATTTGATCCCAATTACATTTATAGAAATGTCACTGAAACAATAACATGGATCAAAGACTGATGCACCTAAAGGAACTGAATGCAGTGTCTTCATTTTATTATAGAAACTAGAAATGGAAGATGATTTTTTTTTTTGTAACTTATAGTGACATTTGCTAGAGCCTGTGAACAGGTAAAATATACAGAATTACACAGATATTAACAGAAACTTTGAGACAAATTTCAGTTAAGACCTCAGTTTCATTTTATTTCCTTTGAAAATATCAAAGCATGCTATGCCTTGACAGCATAAATTGTTGACCTCACCGGTGGCAAGTTCACCTGTACTGAGCGAAACAGTAGAACACCCTGAAGTTTCATGTTTTGCAGATACAAATACTGACACCTTTAAGAATACTTGGTAAGCATTTCAGGAAAAATAAATTCTCTACATCTGATTAAGTAAAGCCAGAACAATGGAAAACAGAAAAAAAAAAAAAAAAGAAAGCCTGAAATAAGTCCAATAAAAATTGTAGTGCAGGTCCCTGGTCAAAGCATCTCAAGGAAGGAGCCTGTTTCAGACTTGCAATGGGCAAGTCTGGAACAAACTTGCCATGTTGTGCAATTGCAAGCACAGCTTTCCAGTTCTGTCCAGCTCTGTGGCCACAGAGGGTAAATCACACCTTGGAGCTGGTTCCGCATCCATGTGGGTCTGAAATTACTGTGAATATCATTGGCATCAGGCTGCTGGAAGCCTATAGGATCAGACCATCCCTGGAAAAGCTGCAGTAACTCCCTCTTCTTCATGTTAGGGGAAAAGATTAATCCAGAATGGCACCCCTCCAGTAAGAGTTATCCAGCTAATATTTGGGAAGGAATATATTCTCTCCGTAGATTGCACATGTATGCAGAAGGTTTTGTTCTAAAATACAATTTTCCACCTTTTTCTAATTAATTTCAGATGTTCCTGTCCTACTGTTCATCGTGTTTTGTTTAATATTTGAGCATATAAGAAACTGCACCGTTCCAGTGTGAACTATGGAAAAGTGAAACACCCTCAGTTCCTCATGCTTAGAAATAAAGAGGTTACACTTGGGCTTCAGCTCTCTCCTAACAGAAACTAACTTTCTGTACTTCTGCCTATTTAAAACAATTGTCCTTTAGTAAAAAAAAAAAAAAAACAAAAACAAACAAACAAAAACCTGTCAATAAAAGTTGCCACTGCTCAATCAATTGTTGATCTGGACCAAAGCAACCTCTAACAAGTGATTTGCTAAGAAGGGTCTGATCCCTGAAATCTCCATTTGGGCAAAATCACTGCTGCAAACAAGAGGACATTTGCTGAATTTTGTCCTGTCTCTAGTGCTTCGTACTGTCTTTCAAGTGCTCGTCCACATGATCAACAGTAAATCAGGTTGAGCACGAGTGCAGTGAAGAGACTTTTTTAAGTGGAAATTAATTTCCTTGGGCCATGATCATTGTCAGCATTGACCCTCCTCACACCTACAAATGTGTAAACCAGGAACAAAGGAAGGAAATCACCAGAACCGTTGCCAGGATCAGCGTGTTATCCCCTCAGTAAGCCAGGCTGTGAATTTCCAGCACTCATGTACTAAAGAGTTTTGTTGCACGTGGGCACATTCTGCCCAGCCACCCCCTGCCAAGCAGGGTCAGTTCCAGTCCATCTAATGATTACCAAAGGCTTATCTGTCTGAATGAACTTGTGAGGCAGATGAGGTAAACTGCATTAAGCCCCATTGTGTTCAGAATTAAAGCAGCCTTAATTCAATTCAGGTTACTTCCCTTCAAAAAGAATGACTCCAAATCAGATTAAGGTTGCTTTAATACTGCAACAGAATGTCCATGCTGGGCTTTAAAGCAGTTTAACAAATCTACTTTGAATGCACACCTTTCATTGATTCGGATTAGCTTTCCTGAAGTCCCCAGTGGAGATAAGGCTTAGGAGACTCCATGCAGGGAATCTGCATGGGTTTGCTGGGATGCTGGGAACTCACACCCTGGCTTACTGCACGCTAACTTCCTCATAAGGGCAAATAAATCCAGTTCATTGTCTGTGCTGGAGCTGCCACACAGAGGGTTTGAGCTTTTGGCAGTCTGGCAGCAACCCCTCGGTTCTGTGAAGGAACGGGGTACAGAGTCTTTCATTTTCACTCTCCTCTGCCTGTTCCTTAGTGCTCTGGAGCAAAGTGTGGTAGGACCAGATGGGGAATTCTGGCAGTGATTCCAGCCTGCTGGATTCCTGCCTCTGCACTGCAGTGCACTGGAGCCTTGCTCCTGCCAGGTAAGTTCCCTCATCCCCTTCACCAAGTGGATGAAGGAAAAGCTCTTTGGAGGCAGCAAAGAAGCACAGAGAGGCAGGGAGCAGTGGCTGGGGAAGGAGGCTTGTGTGGTGATTCCTTATGATGGAGTAGCTGCTTTCCCTCACCAAACTACAGCCCAGCTAAGACTGCCATATCTACTGGTTTCTCTGTCCAGCTTAACATGGGCATCGCTTCTGGAAGGTCCCCACCAAAAGAATTCTCCCTACCAAGTGAATTCTCTTGACTCTTTCAGAGAAGCACTAATAAACTGGCCCTCAGCTCATTTCCAGTCCTCTTCCAACTACATAAACAATCCCATCGAGTCCATGTGTGGCAAAAAGAAATGTAAGGGCCAAAAGAGGAAGAAAAAAAGAGAGGAAAGAGGGGGGAAAAAAAAGAAAGAAAAAAAGAAAGAAAGATGCTTAGTGGTAAGAACAGGCAGTTTTTTAAGTGCACCTTCAAGCCCACAAAGACATTTCAGCACTCCTGTGTATAGGGAGTAAGAGCCTTTTTTTTGTTGGTGGTGGCATTTTTTTGTGTGTCAAACTTGTTGAAAATGCATGCCTATGCTACATGAGGTTAATTCCTGTACTCCATATGTATTGAGATCCTTTGCAGTGAGCTATAAATGGACAAAGCAACATTCAGGCTCCCCAAACCACCCTGGGCCCTGAAGACCTTTTGTCTCCTGACAAAGAAGAATTGCTGCATGCAGCACTTTTCTCTGCATATATGCAGAATGATTATCACTCTGCACATTAAATTAAGGTGTGCAATACCCAGCTGGGGTTAGAAGTTACCAAAGTGAGGCCTCATCTCCCAAATACATCTTTCTGATCATCAGTCCTGTAGCACTGAAATGATTATTGCTGTTTAGTTCAGTTGGTGGTTTTATAAGCTGAGTGCAGCATTCAAGTCCATTTTGACATCAGAAGTCACACCCTAGAATTCAAGAGTTTGGGAAGATCAGGACCACTAGAATTTAATGGGGAGAGAGGAGTGCAATGGGCAGGGGTGTGAGCAGGGGACAGGAAAGAAGCTTTACAACATCTACCTAGAGGATGTAATGCCCTGTTGTATCTGATGCTTTGCATTTCTTGCAGGAGTTAGAGCTCCCTCAGTTCTTAATCGCTTCCTCATCTCTAAGATTGACAGAAGTCACACAGTGAGAAATAAAGTCAAGTCTTTCTGGAAACCTGGCAGGTCAAGCTTGTGCGTAACTGCAGAGTTAGGATTGTTTTATAACTCTAAGTGCCTTGATTTTATATATACATGTCTGCATATGTATGTGACACACACAGGAGCAGACATACATATATATATATATTTATACACATATGTACATATATCAGAAAGACAGGGGAAGAAAGGATCTGTACAATGCGGAAGGAGAAGTGTTCAACAGCAGTTGGCCACATGCTAAGTGCAGAACGAAGATCCTCAACTTTGTCCATTTAAAAAACAAAGATTAGTGCCTACATTAGTTCAGATCAAAGGTTATTATCTTCCAGGGCCTAGCAATCAAGGCTGGCATATTGCAGAAGATACCTTCTCCTAGCATTGCTTCCTTCACCAGATGATGCTGGGAGTAAGAATAGGGACCAGAAAGAAGAATATGGCTCAAATGATCGGTGATGGGATTTAAGATCTGACAGTCTGCCAAAAGGGGATGGAGGAGGAGAGGAGACAGGGATGGGAGGGCACTGGAAAGGCTTTCCCACCCACCCACCTGGCAAATGTACGGGAAAGAAAAGCACAGTCCTCCAGTCTGGTTGCCTGACTGGGCGACACCGTAGCTCATGCTGGTCCCTAATTCCTCCTGCGTCCTGCCATGAAGGGACAGGCTACCAAAAAGCCATCTCAGGGAAAGGAAGGGCAGATACAATGATAGCTATAAACAACCAAGGGGAACCTGAAGCCTTGCACAAACACAACTATGAGTTACTTGGCAGAAGCAGATGCTGAGCCCTGTGGCATGAGATTGGCTGGGGAAGGAAGGTATCCCATGGGCACTGGTGGTCTCTGCCCACCTCTTCTGCGTCCCTCTCACTCACACTTGGTCCTTCTCTCTCTACCCCCTCCTGTGCTGTGCCAGGGGACAGCACAGAACACCTGTGACAGCGTGCCTATGCCTTGCCCTTTCCTTCAACATCTCGGATCAGCTCAGTTCCTGGAGGCACTTTCAGCAATTTAGGGGATGTAAGATAAAGGCACTGCGCAACTATCTAAATCAATCTGTTGAGTCTCTTCAGCGAGTTTTAGGGGAATACAAAAAAGTCTCAACTGATGACTGCAAAAGAAACCAGCTGCTGCAATTTGGATGCATATAATAGATAAGTTTCATTTACATTCTGAGAATGCACCAAAAAGCATGCATCTGCACCTTTCAGCTATAAAGGATACTAGGTTTTAGGTGTTGCTATATATAACTGGACTTCTTAATTTTCCATATAGCTTTCCCTTTAAGGGATGGGATATGTTCCTTTCCGACAACACCTGGACAAAAGCCAACACATTTCCCTGAGCAATGCAGGAAAACAATCAGGTTTCTCTAATCAGTTCATTCAGGCCCTCAGTCTATCAAGCACATTTTTTTTTATTTTTATTCTTATCATTATTGTTGTTATTATTATTATTATTATTATCATTGAATTCATGCATTAATTAGTTCAAGTTACATTTTAATCAAATAGGCCATAATGCTGAATATTCGAACATGCTTTGATCTCCAAAAGTTATTGTTCCCATTTGACTAACATACGCACTTAAATACAGTACTTTAAATTACTAGTCAACGATTTAATAAATTAAGGAGTGCACTTCTGGTGAATGCAAATCAAAAAGAAAAAAAGAAAAAAAAAGAAAAGAAAAAAGAGAGATAAAGGACCTATTTTTAGAAGATTCAGTTCAAACGAAAGCTTATCCGCTATTGTCTGAGGTAACGTTTCAAGCATGCGATTATAAAATAAATAGTATCAAATTCAAACATGCTTATATTAAACTCCATTGTGCTATCTTGCAACAGAGGGGCTTAAAGTTTTGTATCCAGTTCCAAACAGGGTGGGGGGAAAAAGAAAAGTGTGTTTTTATCATCTGCACGTAAGAGAACTTAGCAGCATTGCAGATGTTTTGTCTTCAGTTTCGCTTGTTATTTTCCTTTTAGAATAGTTCTCCTACTGACAGCAAAAGAGACCAAGCTAAAGTACGTTTTTAATAAGGTGCTGTGTGGATCTGTAGGTTGGAAGTATGGAATCCTTCACAGAGGGGGTGGAAGGAAAAATTTGCGCTCCTTCATAAAAGCCACGGCAAGTGTTTGCCAAGGGTTTTGGCTAATCTTTTTTTACTATTATTATCTGATGCACTTTCTTGCAACTGTGCAGTGTTTTGCAGAATATTTTTACTGGAATCCATGCATATGCTTTATAGCTCTAAAAACTGTCTTGCTTAGTTTTAAGTTAACTTTATCCAAAAAAAAAAAAAAAGGGCGATGGGAGAGGAAAAGTTTAGGTCTAACGTCATACGGCTTAAAACTAAACTAGTTCAAATGGTTATCAATAGCCAGGTGGAAAATGCTTTTTTGAAAATAAACAAAAATTTTATCTTTCATGGATCCTGGAAGCTTCTTTATCGCAGAGCAAAGATTCGCAATGCAACAATGCATTTACGAGGTAAATAAAGCATTCAAAGACTATCAGTAAAGCATCTACAAACTGTGACTGTGTCACTAAAGTCTTCAAGCTGTGAGTGGGGATTTTGGTTTTTGGTGGTTTTTTTTTTTTGTTTACACATCAGTCAGCAGCTTGCTTTTATTAACGCAGTTTTGGTTGGCTACAGTGCAGTTGCCAGTTCTGAGATTAGCCTCTCTAAAATTGTCTATGCTATTATTCATATCCTCTTCGATTTCCATGTACTCAGATTTGCTGATTGTGGAGGAGCTGCGGCGACTGAGATCACTGTCAGATGCTAAATTAGGGGAGCTAACGTGAAGTAACTGAGCCTGTTCTTCCCCTTCTGTTTCTCGGTGGTAGAAGTAGTTGAAGTTGGACACGATGACAGGTACAGGCAGGGCAATTGTCAGCACACCAGCGATGGCACACAAGGAGCCTACGATTTTGCCTCCAATTGTCACAGGGTACATGTCACCATAGCCCACAGTGGTCATGGATACCACCGCCCACCAGAAAGCATCAGGGATACTTGTGAAATGAGACTCAGGTTCTTCAGCCTCAGCAAAATATACAGCACTAGAGAACAGAATCACCCCAATGAAGAGGAAGAAGATTAGTAAACCTAGCTCTCTCATACTTGCTTTGAGGGTCTGTCCCAAAATCTGGAGGCCCTTAGAGTGCCGGGAGAGTTTGAAGATTCGAAAGACTCTTACCAGTCTGATGACTCTCAGGATGGCCAAGGAGGTGGCCTGCTCTCCTTTCTGAGTCCCCTCCCGCTCGGCCATCTCGGTGCCCAGGGTGATGAAGTAAGGGATGATGGCCACAATGTCAATGAAGTTCATTATGTTCTTGAAGAAATCAGTCTTGCTGGGGCAAGCAAAGAAGCGCACCACCAGCTCAAAGGAGAACCAGATGATGCACAGGGTCTCCACAACAAAGAAGGGATCTGTGAAGATGTTGGATTTGTAGACCTGGGTGGTGTTGTCAGTGCGATGCACTGTGTACTCCTTGTCCTCCTTAAGCTCAGGTAATGTCTCTAGGCAGAAGATCACGATGGAGATGAGGATCACCATGACAGAGACTATCGCAATAACCCTTGCCGGCCCAGAGCTCTCTGGGTACTCAAAGAGGAGCCACACTTGGCGCTGGTACTCCCCCTCCGGCAAGGGCCTCTCCTCATCTTTGATGAACCCTTCATCCTCCCGGAACTTCTCCATGGCCTCCTCACCCAGCTCATAGAATTTGATCTCCTCAGAGAACATGTCCAGGGGGACGTTGACCGGCCGGCGCAGCCGCCCCCCGGACTGGTAGTAGTAGAGGATGGCGTCAAAGCTGGGCCGGTTGCGGTCGAAGAAGTACTCGTTGCGCAAGGGGTCAAAGTACCGCATGCGCTTCTTGGGGTTGCCCAGCAGCGTGTTGGGGAACTGGGCTAAAGTCTTGAGCTGCGTCTCAAAGCGCAGTCCAGCAATGTTTATCACCACGCGCTCACAGCACTCGTGGTCGTCGTGGGCAGCGGGCTGGTAGCTATCCTGGGGGTGGCCAGGGAGCGCCGAAGTCTCGTCCATGTTTTCTCCGGCCATCACGGTCATGGTGACACACGGGGAAGGGGCCACGGGGCAGGGGAGGAGTGAGGGAAAGGGAGGAGGAGGAGGAGGATGGAGGAGAGCAGAGAGACCCAGGGCAGTTCAGGGATGAGGGGGGTCGGAGACTGCAGGGAGGGATGATGAGGTGGGATGGGGAGCTTGAGGAAGGGATGGGTGAGGAGCCTAAAGCATGGAAATACCCAAAAGGGGACAGGAGGGGTGGGATGAAGGGAGGGGCATTAGGGATGATGGGAGGGTGAAGAAAGAGGGAAGAAGTACCTTTGGGGGGGAAGAGGGCAGGTAAGGTGAGGGATCCTGTCCCGTCCCCCAGGCCGGGAGGCTGAAGGTCTATGGAGCGCACCCCAGGCCGGGGTCCCCTCCCCAGCCGTCTCCTTTAGCCTTTAACTCGTTCCGTCCACTTTTCTCGCCGGCTCGACCATCACCGCAGCTGCTGTCACGAAGCTACCGCACACACACACACTACACACACACACACACACACACACACGTACATACACATAAAATAAATAAATATATATATAAATAAATAAATCATGGGCCGGCTGGGAGGCAAGTCCTTGCAATGCCAACTCAGCAAATTTCCATCACCTGCCCCCCCCCCCCTTCCTTTCTCCTCCCCCTTCCACTGCCCTGGTCCTCTCCTCTTGCCGGGAAGGGAGGGAGGGATGGAAATGCTCTGCTTTTTGAGGGCATAAAGCTCACTTGCAGGATGGAGGCTACCAGGGAGGAAAGAAATAGAATAAACCAGCCCCCGAGCCCCACCACACACACACACGCTCAGGCGCAATGGATTGGATTTCACACGAGCAAGAACATCCCGCTCTGCCCACTACGGCAGCACATGCGGAGCCCTACGCGTTCCTACACATCCCCGGACATGCACCAGGGCCTCCGAGGCAGGAATGTGCCCTGAGCTCTTCGGGAGGGCTTCCCAAGCAACTTCAGCGGGGTCAGCTCCTGCAAGGAGTCTCCTGAGTACCGCGCTCCCCCTCTTCACAGGCTGTGGAGACTTAGCTGAGCTCTGACAACTTCATCACACCAATTAGGGGGATTAGGGCAAGGAGAGCAAAGCACCTCCTGTCTTACTTTGCAGGAGCTAAACACAACTCCGAGAGAGACGAGGGGAGGGAGATCGACATCCCAGACCCAAACCGTCCAAAATAGAGTGTAACAGCGCGGGGCGGGGGGCGAGAAGGGGCTTTTCCTTACCTGCTCCGAGTGAGATGCGCTGGTCAGGAGTAGGAGCCAGTGCCGGAATGCGTCAAGTCGCCTTGCAGCAGCATCCAAAAAAACCAAACCAAAACAAAAACCGCAGCGGCAAACTTCACCCTCCTCCTCCTCCTCTTGCGCCCCTCTTTATAACACAGCGATCGCTTTACAGGGCTGCCTGCGAGACACTGAAATATTCATACACTGTCTTAGGCTGCACCAAGGGCGAGTGGGTTTAATTAGTTTCTGCTGAGAACCGCAGTGGGGGGTGGGGGGGGGTAGTGTGTGGAAAAGAGTGCAAAGTACCTTTTCCAAAAGGCTTGAGTTAGTAAATAAAATCAAGGAGTCCTAGATAGCCGCTGGCTCTCCAGCTCTCTCCCCTTAGGACAGCTGGAAAAGGAGACGGGCGCTGGGCAGCGGCGGCTGGCGAGATGTCAGAGCGCCGCAGCCCTGCAGCCGCATCCCCGGAGTCGGTCTTGGCTCGTCCCAGCAGCAGAGGCAGCAGGAGGAGGCAGGAGCTGGGCGCGTGTGGCAGGAGCGAGAGGGCTGCTGAATGCATAAGAGGAGCGAGGAGCAAACTCGAGCCATTTCTTGACGCTGCAGTATCAGCAGAAACCTGAGAGCTGTTTGGTGCAGCTCGGGGAGCGGGAGGGCGGGGGAGCCGGGGGGCCGGGACAGGCGGGAGGAGGGAAGGAAAGAGGGAGGGATGCACGCTGCCCCCGGGCCGGCCGCCCCCGCACGCTGCGCGCCGCGCCCCCGACGCAATGCGGGCGGCCCCGGCCCCGGCCCGCTGCGGGATGGGCTGCGGGGAGCCGGCAGGATCCCGCGAAACGCGGAGGGGATGCACAAGCAGCCCGCACAGGTGCGCGGAGCAGCCGCCCCCCGGCGCGCAGAGGGGCCCTGCAGACCCCCCGCAGCCCGTCCGGGGCTGCCCGCGGGTTCCCCCGCAGCACCCGCGGCGGTGCAGGACTGAGCATCCCGCATGGAGCGGTGCTGTGGGGCTGAGCATCCCGCACGGAGCGGGGCTGCGGGGCTGAGCATCCCGCACGGAGCGGTGCTGCAGCCGCGGAGGGCGGCGACAGGGCCCGCAGTGCCCAGAGCTCTCCTGGTCCCGGACCCCGGTCCCGCAGCCCGGCCCGCCTCAGGAGTGAAGGGGCTGCACATCCCGAGCCTCCTGGACACACCGGCGGAGGGTAAATTCCGAGCGGAGCGGCTGGAATTGGGAGGGAAGAGTTAATCAGGCGGCAGCGTATTACAGGGAAATTGCCCTTTCATGCTGCTTTATCCCACTGAATTCATTTAATTGATGAATCACATAACTTCGAGATGTAGAAGACCCATTATGTCATCAGCTTCCCTCCGCTGCCACTGCAGGATCGTTCCCCACCGTGTATGATCGCTTACATTATATAAAAGCCTGCTGCTCACTTTGTCAGGGCGGGAGCGGTGATCAAATACAACCTGGGCCTGTGTAATTTGAAGCACTCCAGAGCTAAGTAACACCAAGTCCATGTTTAACAGACCTGGTCTCATTAGCTTTCCACTGCATAATACATTATCTTCACTTAAGATCACCACCTTGGCAGTCCAAAAATACTTAATCACCTGACCTCAAGGATGCTTCCTGTCTCTTCTTCCCTTCCCCTTACTTATCCCCGTGTTTTGTTGTTTTGGGATGAGAGGTTTTTTGACGATGTTTTGGGTTTGTGGTTGTTTTGGTTTTTTTTCTCCAGGGTAAAAACCATTCTAAAATCCTCTAGACATAACAGTACTGCAATCTCAGCTACTTTGCATGCTGCATTCACCAGCCCTGTGGAAACATAAGTGCAAAGAAACAAACAGATTTCCTGTCTGGCCTGACAGGTTTTTCTTGGGGTTTTTTGGTTGATTTTTTTTGGTGTGGGTTTTTGTTTGTTTGATTGTTTGTTTGGGGTTTTTGTTTTGGTTTTGTTGTTGTTGTTTTTTGGCTTTTTTAGTGAGTGTCACATATGCTGAAAGTTTTGTGAGAAACTTCTGGTGAAGTTCTGAGCAAGAGAAAAGTCTCTTTCTGCCACTCCTGGGCAAAACAAATAAAACACTAAATAAAAAAGAGAAAGACTTCTTCTAGTGGAAAAAAAAAAACACACCACAATCACTAATTTTTTTGTCTGGCAGTTCAGCAGCTTCACATCAGCACCCAGTCTTGGACTCAGCAGCCCTAAACCCTGTACAAAATGAACCCCTCCGCCCAAAAAAAGAGAAAGGCAGCCCCGTTGCCTAAACTAACCAGGCTGTTTTTCAATCCTTCAAGAAACTCAGTTACAGCCTTTGACTCAACATCCTCTTATGGCAGTGAATTCCATGCCTGGATGACATGCTGCACAGAGCTGACTGTAAAGTATTCAGAGAGCTCTGCATTAGGAGCTGCTTTGCAGAAGGAGCTCTGTGAGTGAGCACTCACTCGCCTTTGGTGCAGTGTTATATCGCCCTGGACGAGTTCAAAGACAAACAGGGATGCTCAGGAGTGTGATGAAAATGCAGACCTGACAATCAGAGGCCTGAGTTCACGGTGCTGCTCTGCCCTTGGTTTCCTGCTTGATTGCAGACAAGTCTGCATGTTCTGCTTTTATATCTGGAAAACTGGACTAAAAGTGCTTCCTTTGCCTGTCACAGCTCCTTAGGCTGCTTGTTTCTGAGAGCTGCCTTAGCACAGCAGAACCCAAATCCTCACTGGAAGCAACGCATACAGCAGTAGCAGAAGGGGAAAAAAAAAGTAGTAATAGCACCCCTTGTTTTCACATTACAGGGTGGCAGAAGGACAAATTGGGATATTGCTCTCCCCTTCCTCTTTTTGAGTAGCTTTGAACTTGGTGATTTTGCAATCCAACTAACATTACTGACAAGCAGTTGTGCTGGAAGGTAAGGATCTTTCTAAGAATAGTGGGCTATTAGCCATGGGGTCACTGAAAATCTTGTTAAACTGCACAGTCTAATGAGCAATATAACTAGGGCGTGCAAGGAGGTCATATGTTACACTTTACAGTGCTAAGTAGGTGAATTAAATGTTGAGGAGTGGAAGGAGAATCCAACTTGCTGCCAAATTTGAAATCAGGCTGCTATTTCCTACCTCGTGTATGACAGAAAACGGCCAACAGCAGTTGAGTAGGTGACCTCCCCAAAGAGTCAAACTGAGAAGTCCTTTTCAGGAACGAGATTTTTCATAAGGAAACTGCAAATTGTACAAAAAAAAAAAAGGAAAGAAAAAGAAGCCCATCATTGTGTGGTGATACAACACGAATGGCGTTATCCCTCACCAGTAACAGCTCGCTGTGAGACACTCTTCCACTTGAGCTCCCCCATGGAAAGTGCAGCCAGCCTGGAGTGGTAGTGTGGATGAGCACAAGCAGATGGGGAGGCAGCAGGCGCTCTGAGTTGCACAGGTTGAGGAGCTCCACTGCCATCTTTGGTGGCTGCTGAGGTAACTTTTCACGGGCAACCAGAAGTGATAGACTCCTTGTGTCAGAGGTAGGTCAGCACAGCAAAAGTAGAGCTCTTTCTGTGAGTTCAGAGTCTTGCCTCACAAAAAAAGCTGCAGTTTCCCATGTTTCAGTCTGGCAAATGAAAGATTTCCCTCAATGAGAAATTGTGGGGTTTTTTTAAGAGAGAAAGAATCGAGTTGATTGAAAGTCCTTGTGTATCGTAAGGATTACAGGAAAAAAATTGTATTGAATGACTGTAAATCTGAAACTGGATTAAAAAATAACCACTGGCTTTGCATGGTGAAATGGGCTTTAAACACTGTCACCGGGGAACCTGGAAACTCCTGGTTGAAATCAAAAGAGGCAGAAGCAGAGAGAGTTTCCCTGCATGACATCATTCCTGTAGGTGTCAGGAGTGACACTCTCAGTTTCCTCACCATGAAGAGACAGTTCATGTGACAGAAACCATTGCAAAATCCAAAGTGGCAAAGGATGTTCTGATTGTTTGAACACTGTGGAACTTCATAGGCATTGTAATCCCAACTCATCTAAGCCTGGAAAACAACCTAGTAACATTATTGCTCCATTTAGAGCTGCCTAAACCCACAAATGAGTTGTGCAGGTGTCACCACAGACATAATTTAATGGCCTTGGAGGCAGAGGATGAAGTGAGATGTTTTGGCCTAAATTTGCCTTGAAGAATCTCTGTCAGTTGTTATGGTTGATGACATGGAAAGAGTCAACAGATAGAACCGAAGGTGAGCTTATGCTGTTGACAGTTGGATTTTATTCCTTGGGGGTGCAAAGGATCTTTTAAAAGGTTTTAATCTTTTAACACTGATTTATGAGCCTTGCTACTATCTTTCAGTATTATTAGGCATTGTTATGACTGGGATAATCAAATCTCATGCTTCAAAGCATACAGATAGCTCATGGGAGATGACAATGACTTTTGTTCCCTCTTGTCATATCATTTCATTGTTTATCCTGCTGCTTTTTAGAGCCTTAAATATGGGCCCTCTGTCATGGAAAGAGGCAAGGAGTAGACCCAATCCTGTTGCTATCCAGAGGGAAGAGGAGAGCTTGGGAGTCATCCCTGTGAAGAAGGAAGCAGAAACTGCCCTCACTCATGGGACTGTTTTGCTACAGGACCAACCTGGAGAGAAAAGATGCCACCGCCTTACTGCTTCACATCCCACATCAGTGGGGCTGGAAGGGGGCAAGGTGGGGCAGTGGAAGGATGGCTGGGTAGGGGAGTACAGAAATTGTGCTGTATAGGACAGGGTCGAGCCTTCTTATGTCTTCCTCATCTGTAATCAGATTAAATGGAAGGCAAACTGCTAATCCACCCCGCGATGCCCAAGATACACTACAGAAAACACCAAACTCTTGTGGACCTGTACCCATAGGAGGAACACAACCGTACATGAAATGTAATTAGAAATGCTTAGCAACAGTATTTTCATGGGTTTAATAGCACTTCCTTCTTCCCTGACCTCTATTCCCGGTCCTGGATTGCCTTTCCCAGAGGTTTGCCCAGCTGGCTGCTTGCTGTTGAGAACCCCCCGCTCAAGCAGGCTGGTCTGGCCTCTGCAAGGAAGAGTTGGGTTTTCTAAGAAAACAAAGAATGGTTTGGGAAATCAAGGAATTTCAGGATACTCACAGTGCTCAAATAACATACTATAGCCATAACCACAGCTACCACACTGAACCAGAGCCAGTTTTAGCCCTGGCTGGGCTGCAAGGTCACCTGCAGTAGAGCTCCAGGAACACTCATTAGCAGCAGCGTTAGACTGCAGTAATGGGACTTACAATTTACAGCAGTGACTTAGAGTTGAGGCTATTTTGAGCCCAGTTGCAAGCTCTTGGTAGGTTGCCATGAAATATGGCACATTATCACTTGGTCTTATGACAAAGGACACTCAGAAAGACCATCCATTGCTAAGCAAGCCATGTGGTAAGTGTAGTGCACCACTAGGACATCTTCAGTCTGAGGGAGCAGAGGAAAAAGTCCCCATAGCCCCTGTTTAGCCTTCCAATGAAAAGTGTTGCCTCATAGTTTAGGGAGGCTGAAGCCTACTTCAAAAGGCTGATTACAAACCTGAAATTCAGGCTGCCAAAACATGAAAGTCTGTTGGCACTCTCAGTGTTACTGAGAGAAAACTTTATAAAGGAGAGATGTCAAGAGACCTATCGAGAAAGGAGCAGAGAATACATCAGTGGCAGAGGAAAAAGAAAAACTACAAGTATCTGCATAAAATGAGAACCGACACTGATGCCAAACCGGTGTCTACAGGATTGAAGTCACCAGTCTGCAGCAGCAACAGAAGTCAGGCTCAATTTGATGTATCAAATTCATCCGGTGTTTCTTATGAGTCAGGACAGGATCTTAAACTGGATTCATGATCATCTTTATCACACCTGACAGAATGTGAGTGCTGGGATTATGATCACGATTACAGTGTTCCTAGCAGAAACTAAGACACAGAGTGGAGGGACTCCCAAGGCACCAAGGTGGTAGCTGATGACAGTTTCTACTGTAACTGGAAGTGTTGAAGAAGAAGGATTCCCAGCTGTGATTCCAGACTGTGAGCTGCCCCAAGGAGATGCTGAGAACAGCATATCAGCCTGAATGCAGATAAGATGAAGCTTGCAGAGAACAGTGGCCTGAATGTCTATGAACTTTTGAGCATTTCTAGTTATACCTGAAAAACCATAGAGCCACTAAGGAAATCAGACAATCACGGAATCATTAAGGTTGCAAAAGATCTCCAAGACCATAAAGTCCAACCTGTGACCAATCACCACCTTGTCAACCAGCCCAGAGCACTGAGTGCCATGTCCAGTCCTTTCTTGAACACTTCCAGGGATAGGGAATCCACCACCTCCCTGGGTAGCCCCTTCCAATGCCTGACCACCCTTTCAGTGAAGAAATTCTTCCTGATGTCCAATCCTCTCCTGACACAGTTTGAGGGCAGTTCCTCTTGTCCTGTCCCTTGTTCCCTGGGAGCAGAGTCTGCCCTCCACCTGGCTACAACCTCCTGTCAGGGAGTTTTAGAAAGCAACAAGGTCTCCCCTGAGCCTTCTTTTCTCCAGGCCAAACACTCTCATCTGCCTCTCATAGGACTTGTGCTCCAGACCCTTCCCTAGCTCCATTGCGCTTCCCTGGGCTCGCTCCAGCATCTCAAGAAATGCTCCAGCACCTGAAATGATCAGAGCAAAAGTGGTGAAGGATTTCTAGTGGCTCATGGGGAAGATAAAAAGATAAACCTCTAGATTCTTCTTGTTTATCTTCCCACCTCTCAAGACACAAGAATCATCAATGCAGCTGTCACACAGAGACAAAATTTGGCAGCAGTCAGGGCCCCAAGCGATAGGGCGAAGGCAATCCAATGCAGGGAACCAGTCCCAAATTGATATAAACCCCTGAAACAGGCAGAGCCACAGTGAGCTTGGACCCACACTGCTGCAAAGTCAGCACCTGGAGCACTTACTGGAGGAGCCCTGGCACAACCAGGATGGAGTCAGATAAACAAGGAGCCACTGCCCCTCCGGGGGATGGGACAATCCCATTGTGTCACTTTGGGCCATGGCATAAAGATGCAGCGTGAGCTGCAGCACAAAGAAAGCAGCTGAGGAAGTGCTGAATGCTCCTGAAAGCTGCCTGGGTGGGATGATAAAGGCATTAAAACAGTTTGTGTGCAGTGTGTGGCTGTGCTGGGAGGACGAGGGACCACAGGCATCTCCCCTCTTGTTACTAAGCAAAGGATTGAGTGTTTGTGTGTGCACATGTGCAAGATGGGATTTTATTTAAAGCAGGACAAGCACTAATCCCTGTGGATATAAGAGGAAATGAATAACTTCCTACCTACGGATAGAGGGTGCTTTATTTGAACCAGACTGTTCAGCTGGCCAGGCACCAATATATGACCCAGCATGACATTTGTGCAGGGCAAACTGATCAGTTGTGATCTTTCTGCCATTCCAAGATGCCTTTGCAATTGGTCATTTTTAAGGACAGGAGATGGATGTTCTGCTCTCTGAGAGGTGTCTCTGAAGGAAGCTCTGGCAAGGGCTGATCAGGATCAAAGAAGTGCCTTCCCACAGCATGACATGCCTAACGTCCTCTGCTCTGACGTGGCTCAGAGCATCCTGCAGCAAAATTTACGCGATTCAGCACTAAACGGGCCAGATTTGAGCACCAGATGTCTTGCCCTGGGTATCAAAAATGAAGAAGAGCGAGAGCAAACAAAGTTAGCAGCACAGACAGTGGAGGGACTGATAGCAAAAACCAAGACTTTCAGGAAAGGGATCCTTACCTGCCAAAGCTGGGCCACAGCAATGCTTCTTCCCTAAGACTTAACAGGGAGCAAGGAGTGCATCAACTGAAGAGAAGGTGTGGAGGGGAGTGGGTTGCAGTCCAGCAGCCAGGCTTTAGTAGCAGTTACACTAAACAAGTCACTCACACTAAAAAAAGGAAGAAAAGAGACAGTCCTTTGTGGCTGCTGCTCAGGGTGGAGCAGACATGAGGGCAGACAGAGTAGCAGCATGGGTAAGGCCAAAGGAAAGCAACTGCAGCCTGGTAGGATCATGAGTGACAGCTACAGTGACAGGACAGTGCTAAAGGAAAACCAAAGGGAGCTGCAGAGCTGGGAGAATTGTCCTGACACAACCTGGGCAAAATCCAAGCAAGTGCAGAACATCACAGAGGACATCAGCACCAAGCTGCTTGTGCAGCAGAGCCACATCAACGGGGAATTGGGGATTACTTGAAAGGCCTGAGGGAAATCAAAAGCCTTACACTGAGGGGCTCCATCCCTCTTGGAGGGATTCAGGATCTGCAGCATCAGCTCTAAGTCTACAAAAAGCTTGAAAGAACCACACAAGGGTAGAAAATGATGAGCAGGTAGTTCAAGCGTCTGTGTTTCTGGCACAGGATTGGAAATGCTCCCTCCGACTGATGTCGTTCCACGGTGAAAACTCCCGGTGCAGGTTGCTTTGTGGAACTGCTTTGGCTTCCACTTGCATCATTATCAGCGTGCAGGATAGACAGAAATGCTTAGCAGGGTGTGTTTCAAATGTATACAGCCCCAGTTTAGAGTCACAGTTGTATGTCCTGTGTCAGGAATAGGGTGCTTGCTGACCTGCCTGGCCAGAGCGCTTGTTGTCTGCTGGAGAGGCAGATGAAGTGAAGCAGAAGCAATTATTTATATAAAAAGAAGGAACTTGAATAAACAAAAATACTGGCGGCTACTGTGTATTGAGGAGAAAGACCCAGATGCTTTGAAGCCTTGTCCTCAGGTGATTTAAGTGCTTCAAAATAATTCTAAGTCTTACCCAAAATGAAGGCAGCTAGGCACCCCTCAGACACTATCAGGCCATCAGTGTCCAATCTTTCCTGTGCCTTGGGCACTGCTGTTATTCTGGCTACTCAGTCTTGCTTTTCTGTATCTTGTCCTACTTTTATGTCTGTGCCAGGGTCTGTTCTGGACTCGAGAAGTTTGTGACCTCTTCCTTTTCTGGAGGACTGGAACTTCCCCTCTTCTGTGCTGTCTATGGCAGAAGGGAAGGGTCTGCTTTCTGATGGTTGTATTTCTTAAGTGTTCTGTTAGATCTTCACTCTTGAGTTCTGAGCACCACTTTTTGTGATTTATTTTCACTTGAAGTCTCAAAATCAAGTCCCATGATGTTTAAAATGCCACTGAGTGCTTGGTGAGCACATTGCAGCAGGGCCATTACACTTCAGACAAATCTTTCCTCCCTACGTGGCAACTTGCTGATTTATTTACAAATTGCTTGCCTTTTGAATTTCTAAAGCTTTTGCCCCCTTATGTCCCACATTTCAAATCCTTTTGCATTATGTAGAGACAGAGAAAGGATGTTCAGCTGCATTACCTCCTGTCTGTGTCCCGTTGCCTCAGAGCAATAGTTGGTGACTTAGTATTCAACACTTTACAGCAGTATTTTCTGTCTTTAATAGTGTCTAAGGACTGATTCCAGGATAATGATCCCATTGTACTGTGTAGCAGAGAGACATACTGCTAATGCAAGACATGCCAGGAAGAGCCTTTCAACGAGGTACAGAGAGCAGTGAGTGTGGCAAGATGGATGTTGTAGGGCAAACATAACAACACAGTGCAAAATTACTTGCCAGCAGCTACTTCAAAATGTTCTGCTAATAACAGTGTGTCATAAAAGGCCAAGACACACACTGGGATGCTCCAAATCTGAGTCAGAATATCGAACCACTCTTCTCACTCAGTCAGACTGAGTATCTTCTTCTCCTGCACTCCGAGATGTGCTTTGGAGCCGATAATCTGCTGGTCAAAGCCAGTTCCCCAATGTGGCACAGGCCTCCCGTGTCTTGGCATGTTTTATACATGGCAAATCCATCTCTTTCCCCCACTGTGAGTGAATACGCATTTATTTTACCCATTCATTTGGTTTTATAGATGGCAAATCCATCTCTTTCCCCCACTGTGAGTGAATATGCATTTATTTTACCCATTCATTTACAATTTTACAGAGTTCACAAACTACTACTTACACCTCTATGGATTTATTTCAGGTTTCCTCATGAAAATTTTACCCAGACCTGTAGGAGGTCACTGTGTGTAATTCAGTGAGGCCACTTTCCTACAACAACAAAGTAGTAGAAAATTAATTATGGTATTTTGTTTGATTAATAAAAATGAAATAGAAATATAATCATTAAGACATAATGTTAGATGATGTCTTTGTCTGTAACACTGTGTCCAGAGTATCTTGTATTGTGGGGAAAAAGCAGAGAGTGAAAATGAATATAGCAACTGAAGATGGTGAATCATATGGAAAAAAAAAAAGAAAATGTGTAAAAATAAAGTATTTCAACATAAACCAAATCCTTCTTTGACTGGTCACTGAAATTTATTAAATTTATCACAAATCAGATTATCCACAGCTGTAAATATTCAGAGTTCACTTTATTTAAAAAGTCACCCTTTAACACAGGGGCACTTGTGACTGCACATATCTCATTGGATTGCTACCAACTGGAGAATCAGCAAGTGGAGCAGAACTCTGACCTCTGTGCTGCAAAATCAGAGGAAACAATCAGCTGAAGGAGATAAAGGAGAATCCTCATTAAGGAAGAAGTGGTACAGAAATCAAATTCACTTGTGCAAAGATACGCTTTGCCAAATGATCCACCAAGGCAAAGAACTCCACTTATCCAGCCAGCAACATGAAAGATGTGTGAATTATAACTTGGGAGCATTCAATTAGTCAGAATACTCTTAGATGTTAGTACAGTAGGGGTTGGAGGGCCCATTTGGGTGTGGAATCCTGCTTCGGAAAAGAGCTGTAGGAGCAGACCAGGCTGCTCTTTCTTTCATTCCAGCCAGGGGAACAACAAAGACACCCAGTGACATTAACACCAAGTAAATACAGAACAATCAAAGGAGCTACTTCGTCACATAATATGAAAGTCACCACTGTATTGAGGACAAGCACCAGTCATATGTTCCTCTTAAGTCCTACTTAATCCCCGCTTTGAGGATTTAAAGGACATTCAAGTGATTCATAAACCCTGTGCGTGTTCTCCGCACAAGAATGATTTTTACCCACCATAGAGACAGCTGAGCCATGGAAAATTCTGCAGTGGGTCAGATCAGTGGAATGATGCTGCTGTGCTCAGGAAGGCCTGGCTGATGCTCTGTCTGACTGCTGCAGCTGTAGCTTTAACATCTGACATACTGATAATCAAAACTCATGGTTTATGGCGTGCACTGATTCCCCACAGGATTCTGGAAGTAATGTATGTCTCTTACTGGCATCATTACATATCTGGCTGGGAAAGTAAGTCAAGGAGGAGCTTTGCATCAGGCACAAGCCAGGAATACAGGCAGGAGGTCTCTTCTGACAGTTCATCGATCTGATAGAGCATGACAAACATTCTGGTTGCTGGAAGAAATAAAAAAAAAATGGAAGAAAAAAAGCATAGAAAAATGTCTGTTTGTTTTTATTGGTTTTCAGAAAATATGTCCAATTGGAATATGGGCTGAAATCAGTAAGATAGTGCCTTAATGATGCTGCTTTTGAAGGTAACAACCAAACTGCGAAAGATGACTTCAGGTAACTTTTGCACTCTGTGTGTGCATTTATTTTGCTTGGGTTTCTGGCTTATGCATCATTGTGGTGATCTGCTATTGTTCCTCTTGCATATTTTTTTTCAGGTCCTTTGGCAGTGACTCTTGCATCTATCACAGCTCAGTTCTGCAGAATGCAGAGGAAAGGAGATTATTCGGATCTATAATTCTGTCAAATGACACTCCTTAAGATATTGGATAAGCTTATAAAGGTGAATTTGAGTTTATGGCTTTATTTCTCTTTGTGCCTGAGCCACTTTGACGTGTTAGAATGTTTCAATAAAAGGAAATAAACATGCACACCCACCACTTGCTGGGGCCACGAGCTCTGAGAATTTCTTTGTAGGGAGACTGATACCTTCAATTCTCCTTTCTTAAAAGGAAAAAGCAAATACCTGAAAAATGTACGTCTGACTTGAATATTGCATCCTGATTTTAGTAACACCTTAACCACCAGGGGAACAGAAATCAGGTCTTGAGGTTTAACAAGACCAAGTGCAAGGTGTTGCACCTGGGTTGGGGCAACCCCTGCAACCAATCCAGGCAACCTACCAAGAGCTTGCAACTGGGCTCAAAATAGCCTCAACTCTAAGTCACTGCTGTAAATTGTAAGTCCCATTACTGCAGTCTAACGTTGCTGCTAATGAGTGTTCCTGGAGCTCTGTTGCAGGTGACCTTGCAGCCCAGCCAGGACTAAAACTGGCTCTGGTTCAGTGTGGTAGCTGTGGTTATGGCTATAGTATGTTATTTGAGCACTGTGAGTATCCTGAAATTCCTTGATTTCCTAAACCATTCTTTGTTTTCTTAGAAAAATCAACTAAATGTTGATGCTTCTGTTCAGCCTGGAAAGGCTTTGGGGTGACCTAATTGTGGCCTTCCAGGACCTGAAGGAAGCCCACAAGAAAGATGGAGAGAGGCTATTTCCAAGGGCCTGGAGTGACAGGACAAGAGGGAATGGCTTCAAATTGACAGGGAGTAAGTATATTAGGGAGAAATTCTTCCCTGGGAGGGTGGGGAGGCCCTGGCACAGGTTGCCCAGAGAAGCTGTGGCTGTCCTGTCCCTGGAATTGTCCAAGGCCAGGTTGGATGGGGCTCTGAGCAACCTGGGATAGTGGAAGGTGTCCCTGCCATGGCAGGGAGTTGAAACTGGATGATCTTTAAGGTCCCTTCCAACCCAGTCTGTTCTATGGTTCTATGAAATCCAAACACATTGAGAGTTGCAGAGAAAAACTGGTAATGAAAAAGTATCAGAAACAAACTCTGGACAGGGCAATCTTTTTCTCATCCACAGAATAAATCCAAAAGTGGGTGTAGTGCAAGCTCACAGAGTCACTACTCTTCTCTGTAAGAGACACAGTGTGGTCTTTGAGAATTTGAAGGGATGCCAACGTGTCTGAGCATAAAGCGCTAGACCCTGAAGCCCAGATAAAGTTCTCTATGTTTGATACTAGTGCTAAAATCCTGTTTTCCATTTCTGACCCTCAGCAGCAGTGTCCAGACACTTTCTCTTCCCATCTTTCCTCTTGACTTTTCTGTGCAGACCACAGTCTCCCTGGAGCAAGACTTTGCATGTCCATGCAATATCTAACTCAGGTGACCCTGATCCTGTGCAGGTAGAAGAATACAAATATCTCCATCTTGACACCCTGGAAAGCTGGAGAGCTGAAGAAGGACTAATATTACCATTTGTTCCTAATGGAGTGTGACCTCTGACTCTGTCCAACTTTGATCACTTAAGAAAAGAAATCTTTCCTAGATCTTATTGTACTCTCCTTCCCCTACTGTGCTGTTCTCTTTTGCTACTGGATAGTTCCCCAGCTGTGACAGAACCTCTCAGCTCCCTGTCCCTGCTGAGAGGAAATGGAGCTCCCCACCAGCAGAAGTGTTCTGGATGCAATTATAAACCAGACGGATCTCCTGTGACATAAGGCTTATTACAATCGGTTATTTAGCAAGAAGTGGTGATCCAAAGCTTGACAGTCCCACTGCAGCCCTCCTTTCCTTCAACACCTATCATAAGTCCTCTCCTAGAATTTCATCTCCCATGCTGGAGCACCTTTGGCTTTGCAGCAGATGGCAATGCAGTGCTGCCCGCTGCCAAGATGAGCCGGTTCATTTTTTCCATCATCTGCATCCTACTATGAAACAGCAGAAAAAGAGGGGAAAAAAAAAAGAAACCCGCTTGGCAGATGATCTGTGGCAAGTTATCTCCTGTTGTGGGGCTCTCAGCAATATGAGCACATTGATTCAAACAACTAAGCAATGAGCAAATGAAGAAGTCTTGAGACAGGGTGCAGCTGGCCCTGACAGAATTGACATAGTCCGAAAGATAATCTAGAGTTAGCTAAACTTCCAACCCCTGATACTCAAGATAATCTAGAGTTAGCTAAACTTCCAACCCCTGATTCTCAAACAGCTTGTATTTTCCCATGCTCTTGATGGGGAGGGGCAGAGAATGTGCCCTCAATGCAGTATTTAAATGAAACATTTTCTTGGCATTGTACCTTTTATATCTCCTCTCTCCACCCACTTTCATTGCATTGTGTGTCAGCATTAGCCTGACTTTTGCTGAGGGACTGCATATGGTCCTGTAGAATTAAACACTTTCGTTTTTAGCAAACGAGATTAATCCAACTTTTTAGTCATGGCAAAAACAAAAACAAATTCAAATGGGGAACTAGATATCACAGCAAGAAGGGCAGGAGATATCTATAGGTAGAGTTCGTTCCATTAAAAGTATCAACTAGGACTTTATTTCTCATTCCCCCTAAGTGTTTTAATCACTTAAATAATGCTCAGGCCCGCACTGAGTTAAAACTCATATTTTCTGAAGATAGAATTTTCCAATTTCCTCATTTGGAACTAAGTAACATTTTCTGTGGGCCACTGAGTATCTTAAAAATGACAGACCAAACTTCATAAATACAAGCACAACCTTCCTTTCCCTGTGAAACTCTGAATCTGTCTTAGAAATGGGTACTCTAGAGTTCCTTGAAAATAAATAGGGATGGACACTCCTAGATGATGGTTCCCATTCCAAGACCTGAAGGATTTCAGAGAGGTCCCTGTTTCTGCTCTTCTACCTTTGGCCTTTGGCAGGAGGGAGCTGAAAAGCTGGATTCAACTCTTAGTGTGGTGCAGAGCCATGAATTCTGGTGGATTTGCTCCTCATTGAGGTTGCCAGAAGGGTTTAAAAAAGGGTCAGGAAGTTGGAATACAGCCTCAAGGGGCAGCCTGTACCAGCAGGCAAGTTAGAAGGACTAAAAGATAAAGTGCAAAATAAGGATGTACTCTTAAGTCGTGCAACCTGGATTTGCTCAGTGCTGGTTTTGTTCTGTAATTTGAGTTTCTAATGTGTCTTTGGTCTGAGTGGGAACTTCCCAAGTCCCACCGTGCTCCAGCCATGCTCACTTGGTAGCAGTTTCTGGAGGAGAGGCTGCATGTCCATTCCCTGTGGCACTGCCCCGCCAAAAGCAGCTCTTCAGGGCAGCGTTAAACCAATTTTCAACCTGTGGAACGGGTCCCATTACAACTGCATTAAAGCCATTTGGAGATTTTGCCAATCTCCTTTATAGTTTCAAGGTAAAGATTTGTGTTGATGTTTTCCAAGCTTGATGACTCCCTTTGAAGGTGTTGCAAATTTCTTCTTCCCCTTTTCTTAATGCAATCGAACCAGGAGATCTGTTGCACAAAGCAGTACATTTCAACTTCTTTGGAATCACCATTTTCCAGGGAGTTCAACAAAGTTTCAAAGCAAACAGCATTTCTGCTACCACATACAATAAAGCAATACTATATTGTGTATCAAATTAGACAAGAGACAGCATTCTTTCAGCATCTAAAATAAATATTCATTCATTCAAAACACACAAACAACAGACAAAAAAGGAAAATGCAAACGTCACAGCTAAAATGTGTTTCATCTTCTTATGCCAGGATCTTCAATTTAATTATTACACATCAGTAATATGCTAATTATTATATATGCTGTTGTATACTTGTGAAACACCCATAAGGAATTTTTGGTTTGACTTGAAAACAACGACAAAAAAAGACATTCAAACTATTTCAGCTAAGTCCAAGGGATCATTTTAGGTTTCCAAATACACAGAAAACTCAGGCCACTAGCAGCCCGAAGTAATTCTCCCAACATGATGGGATTCATATAAGCTCTGCAATACTTTTGCTGAGCTGTGCTGGAGTTTTGGCTGGTGTAAATCAGGGTTGTGGTGCCTGTGCAAGTCTGTGCAGCAGAAATAGCAGGCAGAAGTGTGTACCTAGAGCAAACTGACCTACCTTAGCTGACCTGACTTGGTTTAAGTTGATGTCTTGGAGTACAAACCTGAGAAGTTAAGGAAAGACTGTTTTCCTCTACTGCTCTTACTATAGGTGAAGCAACAGCAGGAATTCTGGGTGGATAGCTGGAGATACATTTCAAAGCACAGCAATTAGACCCTCCAATACTTCCAGAGTCAAAAAACATGTTATTTTACTGAGCTGCAAGAAAGTGATGGACATAGAAGTCTCTGCATGGGTGAACACAAGCATTGGCCATCTGGATATAGATAAGTTGAAAATTACAGGATACCAGGCTTTGGTAAAGGTGTCTGAGACAAGACTCCATGAAAACAGCAGAGTATGGACAGAAATGTGATGACTAATCCTGAAGATTTATCAATTCAGTGCATCAAAGTTTGACACAGTCCAGATATTTGAGATTCTTGCAAGACAGGTATTTTCCTAAATATTTATTGGCTTCCAGACACTGAAATTCCGTCTTTAACAGCCCCTATAGGCCCCTGTTACCAAAACCTTGCCATGCAAAATGCACCCCAAAATGAAAATAACCACACCACAACGTTGTGCTTCTGTTTTCCTCAAACTTCATCTCTGTATTTTTCAAGCTTAAAAGAAACCGACTTTAAAATATTAGCTGTTAAAGGTAAAGCTGGGAAATAGCTTCCATGTCAGAAGCAATTTGTGCTGACTGCGTGCTTGGAATGCAGGGCTGCCCTTTAGGGATACGTATATAAAATGCAAATGTACGGAGATGGATGTGGAAATAGTAAAACATTCTTTCACACAAGCTCTTCATTTGAACTTTCTTGACAACTGAGAGCAGGGGTGTAAAGTTCAGTGCCCTAAACTTCAATTGTCCCTACAATACAGAGTAGTTTGTTACATTTTCTCTCTGTGGCTTTCCAAAATAGATGTCATATGTCAAAATATAATTTCAAACAGGCTTATTTTCTTCACAGTGTTACCTTTTTCTAGTCAACATTTGTTGTGCTAAATGAGTATCAAGGCTATCAGCACATTTCAAGCCAACATGAGTCAAGATATTTCTACATAACTGATAAACCAGTTACTTCATTGCCAGATCTACATGAACTCTGGGCAACAACCAAAAGCACCCCAGGGTTCAAATTTACCAGCATTTCAATTTACCACCTTAAATGAAATGTGAACAGTGAAAGCAGGTCTAGAGAAAATGGATTAAGTGCGCTGTGCTTGCTCTGAATTGTAAATAAACGGGGATGTGAGTACTTGATAGTAGGGAGGACACATCAATAAAGCACAGGCTTTATTTCTTGCCCTACTTCATCTTTGACCAACCTCTCTCTATCACAGTGAAAAAGCTGCAGTGTTGCTTGCTCCAATCTCTGGAGAGTCTTGGTGGGGAGGAGGCAGTGCATGTTTTCCCCATGTAATCTTAACCCAGTCCCTGATACACGCTGTTAATCAAGACTCTTAGTTCTGCAACACAAACCTGAATAAAGACCACAAAGACATGTTGGCAGGAGGGGGATGAAAGTCCAGCGACATTCCTCATGAACTCAGTAAGTTCTTCGGGGAAAACAAAACAAAATCAAACCAAAATCAAATATTTGGAGAGCATTTAATAATGACTACGAGATGAGATGACTATGAGATGAGATGAGATGAGTGAGATGAGATGAGATGAGATGAGATGAGATGAGATGAGATGAGATGAGATGAGATGAGATGAGATGA